>NW_021834076.1:7500-27121 GCF_006345805.1 Octopus sinensis | reverse complement strand
CTACCCTTGATGTTGAGCGAACGGTCTTCGTCCCAGAGCTCGCAAGATGGGAAAAGTCCGAAACGTGGTCCTTTGCTATTCGTAAGACCAACAGGAGAGAAAGCAGGTCATCGACGGATGGATGAATGTGCATCCAGGCTTAGCGGTTGCGTAGGAAGTCGGGGACAAGAAACAGGAAGAAAGAGTGAGAGAAAGTTGGGGTGAAAGAGTACAACAGGGGACGCCATCACCTCCTGCCGGAGCCTCGTGGAGCTTTAGGTGTTTTTGCTCAATACAAATTATTTTGCTCAATAAACACACACACAACACCCGGTCTGGGAATCGAAACCGCGATCCTCCGACTGCAAGTCTGCTGCCCTAACCATTGGGCCATTGCGCCTCCACTGTGGGTACAGTGTTCTTTTGTGTCTAAGTAAATCAGGCAACGGGGGCGTACTTGACATGGCATACACACACAAGTGTTATACAAATCAAACCCTGAAATTTTGTGAAGTCATGTGTGTCTTATACGATTTCTTGTTGACTGAATAAATTAGAACAAAACACCATTGTGTTTGGTCGAAAGAAACGGTCTTCTCGTAAATTGTGGTTTCCGAACATAAGGTTAAAAGGGCGAAAGGATTAATCAAATAATCATAAATAAATCACTCGGAATAACTGTATTAAACTCTGTGAGGTTTCACTTGCAGTGATAAAAGTTTGTTTAGCATAAAATTTCATTTATGTGAAAGATTATTTCTTGAATAACGATCTGGCAATCTCCACCAGTTTCGTTTTTCTTTTACTATCACAATAAATAACTTTATCTGTGACTGATAAACTGGTAACTCTGTGTGTGTGTGTGTGTGTGTGTGTATGTTTGTATACGTGTGTGTATGTGTTTGTATGCGTGCGTGCGTGTGTGTACGCGTCTATGTGCTGTGTTTGAAAGAGTGTGTGTTTGCGTGCGAGTGTGTATACGTACGTGCCTGTGTACGTGCGTGTGTTTGTGTGTGTGTGCGTGTGTGTGTCTCTATGTGTGTCTACCACTGTCACAGTATATTTCTATGTCAATATTTCTCTCTAAGTATGACTGCATCCATCATGGGTTTCTCCTTCACGTCTCGTTCTCTCCCTTTCTCTCTTTCCGTCACTCCCACCCCCGTCTCTCTCTCCCAACCTACCTGTTTCCCATGAAACTTTGTCTCCTTTTATATCACTTTGCTTTCCTCTATATTTGTTTTTCTATTAGTATTTATGTTCATACATCTATCAATCTGTCTATTTATTTATCTACCAGTCTATTTGTTTATCTCTGTTTGCTTTTCTCTATGTTTAATTATCTGTTTCCCAATATATTGTCTCTTTGCTGTCTAATTTTTCTTGCTGTTTTTTCCCCCACATTAAAAGCGTACAATTAATTGAGAAGCACACTGGCATAGAGGAATTTTCACCAGTTGGATCAAATATGATAGAGCCGATATACCTTTCACGTCTGCTTCATTGATAACACTTTAAAATAAGATTGATTATTGACGTATGCCAAACGCTATAATTTGTGCGGACAGGGATACACCGATCATATTGACAACAACATTTAAACGCATTTCAACATATCAACCATCTAAAGTTTGAAAGAGAAAGCTGGAATCTTTTCGATTTGACCGGCAGTTTTTTTCTACCGGTGTTATATGAAATTGTCACCCATAATTATGACCCTAGTATCGATCTATTGCATTTCAATCTGTTTTAGGGTTAGGGAGAAGTAACTAGTAGTTGAGCTTTAGAAGTATAAGTCGAAATCCAAGTATTTGAGTAACTTTAGCAATGCAATATTCTTTTGTGTATTAAAACATATTGAATATTGTTTGAATAGGCTGATTTAATGCACACACTACTGATATAGATGTTATTTGTGAACGCTATCAAGCTTCTGTAACTCTGTAAATTTTCATGGTGAAGTAACAGCAAATTGATTCTAGCGGCTTAAATAAAGTGAAGCGACAGCTGTTATAGATAAATTCGGTTTAACCTCAGCAACAAGCCCTCGTGTTTCCAAACAATTTCCCCCTACAGGAATGCACTACTATAGCGACATCAGTTAACATTTTAAGGCTCCTTTGAATGTGATGAACACGCACAATACCTGAAAGAATGATGGGAAACGGGCAGATGCTTAAAATACAAAACTCTTCCTCCCCCTCCCCCTCTCTCTCTCTCTCTCTGATTTCGGATATCAACAAGATGGTGAAACGAATTTTTAAAGAGAATCTAATTCTGTTTTTGGAGAAGAAAGTTTTACAGAGATAAATGATCTCAGGCAGAAAGTGCCTCATGCAAAATTACAATTACTACCACTTTATTTATAACTGAATACATTAAAAAAAACTGCTACACAAAAATAAAATTCGTATACGTACAAAGTACTGAATGCGTTTTGGGCAAACTTGATAACAATCCATAGTTTACGTATTCTCGGCGTAATGTGAAAAGCAGACAAGTAGTTGTATGAAATAATGATGATGCAGCAAACACCACTGCGACCATCAATATTTGTACTCTCTTTCTCTTTTACTCATTTACTTGTTTCAGTCATTTGACTGCGGCCATGCTGGAGCACCGACTTTAATCGAGCAACTCGACCCCGGGTCTTATTCTTTTGTAAGCCTAGTACTTATTCTATCGGTCTGTTTTGCCGAACCGCTAAGTGTCGGGGACGTAAACACACCAGCATCGGTTGTCAAGCAATGCTAGGGAGACAAACACAGACATACAAACACACACACGCATATATATATACATATATACGACGGGCTTCTTTCAGTTTCCGTCCACCAAATCCACACACAAGGCTTTGGTCGACCCGAGGCTATAGTATAAGACACATGCCCAAGGTGCCACGCAGTGGGACTGAACCCAGAGCCATGTGGTTGGTAAACAAGCTACTTACCACACAGCCACTCCTGCGCCTATAGTAGATATATCTTTACAAGTAGTCATTAGTAATATTACAGTCACTAATTATGCTTTTCAAACAGGAATAACAAAGCCAGTAGAGTGTTACCTAAAACCTGCAGAAGTAACCCAATAAGGGTTGCAGAAAAAAAATCAGTGCTAGATATTTCCAAAGATGTCACGGTTCTTTTCGGTTTGAATGGCAGTTTTTACTAGCGGTGTCATGTGAAATTGTCACCCATAATTATGACCCTAGTATCGATCTATTGCATTTGAATCTGTTTTAGGGTTAGGTGTGGGGAGAAGGGTGTCTTTTTTTCTTCAGAAATGTAAACTAACCCAATTTGTTTCTTAAACGAGGGACATATTCATACGGCACAGAATGTTTTTTTGCCTCAATAGACGTCATTGATTGGTTGAAATTGCAGAAATTGAAGAATAAAAGCAACAAATATCTTACAAACTATAGAATTTTATCAATAAAACCAAGAGAAAAAGATGTTTTATAAACACATTCTACCAGTATATGAAGTTTAAAAGTGTTTAGTTACGTGGAAATTATTTTTAAAAATTGCTGTTCAAACCGAAAAGATCCATGTCACTATTATTCCTTCACTGTGGAAGCTATAATCACAGAATCAGGTAAAATTATTCTAACAGATTCAGAGACAGTAAGACAGTTGGAAACTAATGAGTGACCACACAATTCATAAAGATGACAAAACTTCCAAACGTCTGAAGAGATGGATCTTGAGATCATTCAAATAGGATTACACAATGTGACATCTATGTGTAGAGGAAACTCACTCTTAATCGCTTGGATTAATTCTTTCATAAATTATCGCATGATAATGCCAAATTCCCCACTGAACTGGAAGAAATATACTCGTCCTTAAACAAAGGTACGGTAGAGCTCACAAGCCTTATACTTCTAGCATATCTGGAGCAAAGACTCTAGAGATATTCAGCAGTCTGTATATGGAGGATCAACATTTCATATTAAAATAACACAAAAAAAGCATCATGCATATCTACTCAGGCCTTACTACAAAACAAATAAAACGGCTGCTTTCTTTGTCTCCGGTAATGTCTATTTTCTGCAATAGTCTGGATTTTGAAAGGGCCATACGCAATCAAAACAAAAGGATAGCCACGGGAAGATGTCAACGTTCTCAGACTGTATCACACAGAATACTGTAGTCGTAGGATAACACGAGAGAATTGTATTTATATCAAATACAAAACACGAAGCTGTAGATAGATGGGAGAGAAGCTGATCAACGGAGTTGGTTACACCTGAATCACTGAGAATTAGGAAAGAAATGGAACTAAACAAGCTCACCAGAGGAGTCCTTTTTCATCACGACAATGCTCCAGCCCACACCTCAGTGGTTGCCATGGCAATAATTCGTGATTGTGACTACGAACTTGTTCCCCCATCTGCCTTATTCGCCAGACTTAGCCCCCTCTGACTTTCATCTATTCCCAAAAATGAAAAAGCCCTGGCTGGTCGCCATTTTGCCAGTGACGATGACGTCGTAGACGCTGTAGGAAGTTTCTTGGAGTCTCAAACAAAATAGTTCCTCTACGCCGGGATAATGGCGCTTCAGCACCGCTGGAGAAAGTGTTCAGCCATCGAGGGAGACTATGTTGAAAAATAAATCATCAGAAGTCTTGTTCCATGTTTTGCTTTTCTTGAGACTCAAGACTTTTCATACACCCCTCGTGTATATAAATATATATATATATTATATATATATATATATATACATATACATACATATATATACATATATATATATACATATATATATATACATATATATACATATATACATATACTTACATATATATACATATATATATATACTATATATATATATATATATATATATATATATATATATATACTATATATATATATATATATAAATACACATAATTGTAGTTTGCTTGTTTTCGGCATTCTACCTTATATAAATTGCTAACCGCTTCCCTCACAGTAAACTGTTGTCATTACAGCCCTTTATTTTTTTATCATTGTCCACTATTGTTATTCAATAATTCCTCCTTCTCCTACTATATACTACAAAATTAAATGTACTACATAGTTAAATGAAGAAATTCACTTCTTCTACTTTCATCTCCTACTATGATAAATTTTCCGTATCTTCCTCAAATTACTAATAGTTCGATGCAAATTTGTACGCGGTCGTTAGATTTCAGTTCAAGACTTTACATCTGAAGACAGACACACTCCGCATGACGTAGTCATTGCTAATATAGTACATCTTATTTTATTCAAATTTATTTCGATTTATTTATATATCACCAACGAATACTGAATTAATTAATTAATATGTTATATACCTAATTAATTTCTAGGTAACGATTATTGTTTTTAGCATTCGTATCAAATTTGACAATGTATGACAAATCTAAACAGAAAATTTATGTTACTGTAATTTGCCAAACGATAAAATTATTACTTGTAATAAGTTTCAAAAGTAGGAATCGTATATTTCAGTTCCAGTACCGGAGTATAGAGGCCATTAACTTTTACATAACGATGTACTTGTTTTGGTCAAGCTAACTCTGTCATGTTAACATAAATAATATTAATCTCTTGATGATGACATCTTTATTGCAAATATGCAAACGAAAAGTTAGTTTTATTAAATTATACTGAGATTCAATAAGCACAGTAGTCTCCATTTCATTATTTTCTATGAACCATGAAATTTGAAAATGAACTACAATTATTGTATCTAAGTAACGATATTTCATATTGTCATAGGTTCGAAAAGTACATTCCTAACACTCTCTGTTATATGGTATTAAGCTCTCTCTCTCTCTCTCTCTCTCTCTCTCTATCTATCTATCTCTCTCATACACACACATACGTAATATAATTAAAATTATAATTATAGAACGTTATATAAAGTGCGTTCACAAGTATTGGCTTCCTGATGTAAACATCATCAGTGCAGCATATGTTGCTAGATTTACTTCAAGAATTCCTTGGTTTCCGTGTAGTTTATATAAATAGCTGAGAGACAGAAATGGAATTCACGAGATTCTTTATTCGAATGAACTATAATTGTTTCGAATTCTGCATCTGTATCTCACAGGTGAGATGCTGTTCAATCAATTGTCTTGCATCAGGGGTACAAATTACGCATTCTCAGGTGACTTGTTAAACATTCTAGCAGTTTTAATAAGTTTCTTATATAATCTGAATTCAGAATCTGCGATAAAGCCTAACACAGAAGACTACGATGCACGTAAACTTAGACATACACAGACAAAAAAACTTATATGCTATGTATGAATGTCCTGTCTATAATTAAAGCGACAATTTTGAATTCACTCCTCCATATTTTGAGTTTGAAGCATTTCATATGATATATTGCAGACGTTTTCAGTCCTACTCTGAGCTGGATAACTTCATGTACTCTCCTCAATGCTAATTCGTGAACGACAGGGGAATATATTGCATATTAATGGTACAACAGGCTTATGGGAACCGAGGAAAATAGATCAGGAATCACAGTTTTGGCATCCATCTAATTTAAGATATTCGTATTCAACCTTACGCTCTAAGAAGCTAATTTAGATTGAGTGTTCTTGTTCTGTATTGTAAAAATGTTTATATTCTCTCACTTCTCACTCTTTCTTTCTCTCTCTCCCTATAGATATGTCGGAGAGCTTAATATGAGATGTGTTTGATTCTTTGAACCCCTATGTTTCCTATACATACATACATACATACATACATACATACATACATACATACATACATACATATTATATATATGTGTGTTTATATATATATATATATATACTCTTTTACTCTTTTACTTGTTTCAGTCATTTGACTGCGGCCATGCTGGAGCACCGCCTTTAGTCGAGCAAATCGACCCCGGGACTTATTCTTTGTAAGCCCAGTACTTATTCTATCGGTCTCTTTTGCCGAACCGCTAAGTGACGGGGACGCAAACACACCAGCATCGGTTGTCAAGCAATGCTAGAGGGACAAACACGGACACACAAACATATACATACACATACATATATATATACATATATACGACAGGCTTCTTTCAGTTTCCGTCTACCAAATCCACTCACAAGGTTTTGGTCGGCCCGAGGCTATAGCAGAAGACATTTGCCCAAGATTCCACGCAGTGGGACTTAACTCAGAACCATGTGGCTGGTTAGCAAGCTACTTATCACACAGCCACTCCAGCGCCTATCTATCTATCTATCTATCTATCTATCTATCTATCTATCTATCTATCTATCTATCTATCTATCTATCTATCTATCTATCTATCTATATATATATATATATAATATTAATTAGAGACAATTAATTCATTAATTAATTAGATGAATGTCCATTGAAATGACAAGAAACGATCGTAGTGGATATTTTAATTAATCTTAATTATATTTAATTTATATAAATTTTTTTATGTATTGGATTAAGTCTTTCTTTGTTTGATTTGCATAATAGTGGTTTTGTCTCTAATTAATATTATCTTAATATTTTACTATAAAATTGGATTCAATCCTAAATCTGATTTTTCCCTGTAAATTTGGATTTATTCCCTAATATTTATTAATCATAATATATATATATATATATATATTATATATATATATATATATATTATATGAAACATAGGGATTCAGAGAATCAAACAGACCTATTATCACATATTAAGCTCTCCGACACGCAAAAACACACAGGCACAAACACACACAAATTCACACCTATACACAAACCCACACAAACAGACATATGCACACGAACTTTAATATACAATTATTCATAATTGTTGTGTCCTACGCTGATGAGAAAAGAAGTTGGGTAAGTCATAATTATCTAATTCTTATGCTTTCCTAAAACTTAATTTCGAAACGTACGTCCGTAGGTGACTTAAAATTGTATGATAGATTGCAGTCATTTCCTTCTCTCTTGCCTGTTTGTGTTTGCCTTTCAAGTGCTGCGGTTTTACTGAGATCTCCCTTTTAGTAGAAAGAATAGCTATAACTCTTTGACTGCTATTTCTAAATTCGGTGTGTGGTGAGGCAAATCGTTGCTAAACCCTTAATTACTTAGTATTACTTAAACTTTCCTCGAATGAGGCTTTTACATGCCGAAATCTACTTGGTAAAATTAATGATTATTCCAAATTAATTAATTTCACCCTATATTATTACTGATAACTATATATATATATATATATATAGGGAGAGTTTACGAAGAAAACAAAAAACGAAGACAGGTGGTGTACAAAACAAACATATGTATTAGTATAACGCTCAGGAATAGAAAAAGTATTTTACGCTTCGAGCCTACGCTCTTCTACAGAAAGGGACACAGAAAAAAACAAGGAGAGAAAAAATGTGTGTAGTGGCTAACGATCTAACATGGCGTCTCTCTCTCTCTCTCTTTCTATATATATACATATATATATATATATATAATATATATATATATATATATATATATATATATTAAATAGAGTAGTACCCGTCAAAAATGATGGGGTATATTTCTACCTTTTAATAATATAAATTCAAGCCTTGGTATATTTTGCATTTCCTTCTTGCGTTTCATTTATTCTTTATTCAATTATTGTTATTCGCCTTACTTCTAATCATCTCCAGTGTTATTCGCCTTACTTCCAATCATCTCCAGTGTTATTCGCCTCAATCCACGAGCCTACATCGTATTTTTCCTTGCTCTCTTTGTGTTTGATAAATTTTACTGAAATGATATTCTGCCATTAGGTGTTCACTTCATCTTGCAACATTCCCAGTTTCCAGACCATACAGAAATTTCTCCCTCTTGCACCCTTTCGCTTTCCTTTTTGTTTCAGTCGTTCGGTCTATAATTTGCTCATTCACTATGCCTTTATTTTCTCACATTACCTCTCTAATCTCCCGTCTGTTGTAAAGCTCCGTTTCTACAAACGTTTTCTTCTGATTTACTGTTTTTTCACTTCATTTCTATTTTTAAGAAACTAGTCTCCTGTCTACATTGCACACAAGCCGTTGACATCCAAACTTTCAGTCTTGCACTAACCAATTTGTCTATATAATCTAACACTCTAAACATTTTTCGCTCTTTTTCTCATGTCGCAGTTGAGTTGTGTCTTTGTCGTATCAGTATGATAATGCAGAGTCGGGGGAAACAGAGTTGTGACAGGGCATAATGTTTTATATGTTGAAACATAATAAACTGATGTTAAATTTTAAATAGCAGATAACGTTTCAAAATAGACTCTTCGTTTAATGCTTATGAATTTTATAATATATATGAAAATTTGGATATAGTTTGTTGTCAATTGTAGCAATATAACTAGCATGTTGTAACCAGAATATCGATTTGTTTTGGTGAATAAAATATTACTATTTATATAAGAAACAGAATGTTGTGATGTTTCTCAGCGTGTTAATTACATACTTGAATGAAATGTAATTCAAATGATGAACAAAATCGAGCCGCCAAATCGACTCGCTCGAAAGAAACGTTCCTCTGAATCGACTGTAAACAACACGCAGACGGATCCTGGGTATATGGAATTAAGGGCGGCGAGCTGGCAGAATCGTTAGCACGCCGGGCGAAATGCTTAGCAGTATTTCGTCTCTGCAGCTACGTTCTGAGTTCAAATTCCGCCGAGATCGACTTTCCCTTTCATCCTTTCGGGGTCGATTAATTACGTACCAGTTACGCACTGGGGTCCATGTAATCGACTTAATCCGTTTGTCTGTCCTTGTTTGTCCTCTCTGTGTTTAGCCCCTTGTGGGTGGTAAAGAAATGGGTATATGGAATCAAGGTAGAAACTGGGTAACATTTGTGTTCAGAACGTAAGACGACTGAAAGCATAAATATTGCAAGTATTACACATTCTAAACTTTCTGGTACCTTACTTGCTATCATGATAATTTTGAGTCACATGAGATGTTGACTATACTACATATATGTATAGTAAAGGCGGTGAGCTGGCAGAAACGTTAGCACGCCGGGCGAAATGCGTAACCGTATTTCGTCTGCCGTTACGTTCTGAGTTCAAATTCCGCCGAGGTCGACTTTGCCTTTCATCTTTTCGCGGTCGATTAAATAAGTGCCAGTTACGCACTGGGGTCGATGTAATCGACTTGATCCCTTTGTCTGTCCTTGTTTATCTCCTCTATGTTTAGCCCCTTGTGGACAGTAAAGAAATATATACTACATATATGTATGAGTTCTATATTTGAGTGTGTATGTATATATGTATGAGCGAATCCGAACTTGTATGTGTTTTCAGGTATGCCTGCATAGTTAAGATGTTCACTTCGCAATAATAATGACCAGCACTGATTCTATCACGTGTCAAGGAAAACGGTACACAGTAGAATGTTTACTGGAATGATATATACTTTAATTCAAACTTTAACTCTAGTAATCACCGATATAATGTCATATTAATTCTACCTGAAGATTTGGTGATGGTTTATGGTTTTCAGTTTGTGCGAAACGTCCGTTGATTTATTAAATGCACTTCGTATTGTCAAACACGACGCCAGATTAGTTGAAACGCGTGTTAACATTTACAATATCCATTGCCAAACAAACAAGGAAATACTACAAAGAGTTAAAATGTATCACATAATTAAAAGAGAAACTAGCTCGCAGAAAAAAAAAAAAAAAAACATCTTTAATAATGGAGATATATAATGATAATTGAAAATTTCTGTGGAAAACCATGTGAAAACAAAATTTATATTAACAAAATGTAAACTGAAAATAGGTTATGAGTGGAGTGTGTCGTTGAATATTGATGAATTATAATCACATGAAATGCGTGAGTAATATTCCATTTCAAGGTGTGTTTCATTTCAAAAATAAATATTTAAATCAATTCAAAAGAAACTACACGCTAATATAGACTACACAATAGCCACGATATATATATATATATATATATATATATATATATATATATATATATATAGTTAATAATGAAAGAAAGAAAATGGCGAATTATGGACGTATAATTGATTTATTTATGAGGCTGAAATTTAAAAAAAACAACAAAAGAAATTATAAATTAAAAAGCTCAAAAAAAAAAAAAGAAATGGCAGATGCCAAAAACCTACGTATATGTTTCCATTCATGACCGTAGGTAATTCGCAATTCTAAGCATTTTGGGTAGCGTCAAATATTAAGACTTGGTCCTCAGTTTCAACTATGTGGGGCATAATCTCATGAGGGTTTGTGAGCTTATACAACAAAGATTAACATATTTCTTGAAAGGAAGCAAGCGAAGTACTAAGAAGTTTAATTATGCATCTATAATTCTCCATTATGTGTTACAATATGTATTACTATATGTATTAATATATACCTTACTATAGAAATATGTATTATTATGATAATACCTAACATATCATTGAGACTTTCTTCGTATATGATAGCGATTAGTCAGTGGAAATGTTCGATTATTTAATCCCCAATGAGGACTTGACATCCTTGAATTGATTGTATATCTATCTATCTATCTATCTATCTATCTATCTATCTATCTATCTATCTATCTATCTATCTATCTATCTATCCATCCATCCATCCATCCGTCCGTCCGTCCGTCCGTACGTCTGTCTGTCTGTCTGCCTGTCTGTCTGTCTGTCTGCCTGTCTGTCTGTCTGTCTGCCTGCCTGTCTGTCTGTCTGTCTGTCTATCTATCTATCTATCTATCTATCTATCTATCTATCTATCTATCTATCTATCTATCTATAAATATAAATGTGTGTGTGCGCACAGGGTACGATGGGTAAATTGTCACCATTTTATATTTTTAATTTCGCGCATGCACTTTGCTTGATTTTGATTTTGTCGACTACACAGTATAGCAGGGTCATTTGGGCACCGTATGTGAAGAAAAAGAGCACCAAGACGCAATTCACTCTGCCAGAAACCTGGAAATGACATGCTGTACTGCTTGGCATTTTCGCCGGAAGCTCCAATACGTGCATTTTAGAGTGTTTAGGTGTCAATCTGTGGACAGTGCAGATAATTCGGAAAGATGCGTCTCATGGAGAATATGAATGTCCGGTAGCGAGGAAAACTCACTCTGGTCGTTCTGATAAGAAAAGATCTCTTGTATTTGTTGGTGAGATCCAGGCTATCCGTCCAAGTCAATCAGGTCCATCACCAAAGGCATGGGGATGTTTGAGTTTGTTTTCAAGCAAGTAGTGCATGATTCGGTATTCCTCATACAAGATGAGAAAGGGCCTCCATTCATCTTCTCACATGACCTCAGATTGAACACGGAAGTCTACATCTATTGCCTGGAAGAGGTAGTACTGTTTTGGGTCAACAGGTTGGATGCTGGAAGATCCTATGTCCGACAACAGGACTCTGCACCATCCCACACAAGCAGGAGAACCCAGTCATGGCTGTCAGGCAATTTCTACGACCACGTCGCCCCTAACATCTGGCCACCTAACTCCCTAGACGACAACCGCCTTGATTATTATGCGTAGGGCGCAGTTGAGCGAGAGACCAACAAAACTCCTTGCAACACCAAATATGAACTGAAGGCAGGGTTATAGCAGCCTTCATCGACTTAAGGAGACTTCCCAGAAGAATTGTAGATTCCAACGTTGTCTGGAGGCTGTGGTTGAAGCCAATGGCGATTTTATTCAATAAACTTACTCATTCGTTTTCCAATATATTTTTATGTAATTTTGGTAAATAAATCTCTTAAAATGAGATGTCAGTGTTATTTTCCCTTTTGCTTAATTTAGACGACAGTTTATTCCCTGCACCCTGTATATATATATATATATAATTGTGTGTGGTTGTTTGTGTGTGTGTAAATGTATGTGTTAAGACACGTAGGTCAGTGGTTAGAACATTGCGCTGACAATAATATGGCAGTGAGTTCAGTTCCGGGACTGGTCTGTATGAGCGAGGAAGTTTATTTTAGGTTGCTCTAGTTCACTCTGCTATAAGAATCAGTTGCAACGTCACTGGTGCCAAGCTGTATCGGCCTTTGCCTTTCCCTTGGACAACACTGGTTGCTGGTATACATGGGTGACTGCTGGCTTTCCATGATGAATCTTGTCTGGACTTGTGCCTTGGAGGGTAACTTTCTAGGTGCAATCCCGTGGTCATCCATGATCAAAGAAGATTTTTACGTGTAGGTGTATGTGTGTGTGTGTTTGTGTGTGTGTGTGTTTGTGAGTGTGTTTGTGTTTGTGTTTGTGTGTGTGTTTGTGTGTGTGTTTGTGTGTGTGTGTTTGTGTGTGTGTGTGTGTGTTTGTGTGTGTTTGTGTGTGTGTGTATGTGTTTGTGTGTGTGAGTGGTTATTCATTGTATACTTTCTTTCTATGATTTCGCTACATCGTTGTATTATTAACATTAATTAACGAAACGGATAACAATTTAGAGAAGCTTTCTAAAGACATGGGAAAGCAGACTAATATTAGCAGTACCAGAACCACTTCATTCGTTGAGAATATCAAGCTTAGGGGAATAACACGATAGAGAAATCGTAATGATAACTTGATCTACAAAATATCTAAAAATGGCATACGAATTAATTAAGGAAAACCAATGATGATCTAGAGATAAATGATTTAATAACAAAATCAATCAACAGGCAAAAGAAGAAAAAAGAACCCGACGAAAATTAATAAGGTAACGTTACAACAATAAAAAAGATAAAGGAAATAACTTTTAACAACTTGCACGTGTAAGTCAGTCATAAGTGTAGAAATAAACCCACTTGAATATGAATCAAAACTAATTTTAAAAGCCCTTGTAAAGTAATGCAGTTTAAATTTAAAAAAGGGAAAAAATAATGACAGCGTGAATCGACAGCTGCAACATTTAGAAAAAGTGTATTAATTATTTCTACTCTAGGCACAAGGCCTTGAAAATTTTTGGGTAAGGGGACTACTCCATTATATCGACCCCAGTGCGTAAATGGTGCTTATTTCATCGACCCAGAAAGGACGAAAGGCAAAGTCAACCTCGGCAGAATTTGAACTCAGAATGTGAAGACAGACGAAATACCTATTTCTTTACTATCCATAAGGGGCTAAACACAGAGAGGACAAACAAGGAGAGACAGACGGATTAAGTTGATTATATCGACCCCAGTGTGTAACTGGTATTTATTTAATCGACCCCGAAAGGATGAAAGGCAAAGTCGACCTTGGCGGAATTTGAACTCAGAACGTAGCGGCAGACGAAATACCGCTAAACATTTCGCCCGGCGTGCTAACGACCCTGCCAGCTCGCCGCCCTAGAAGGCGTGCATTAATGTAACGGAAAATATATTTAAGACATAACTTTTCACGTATGAGAAGACTTTTATCTGTCTACCAAAAAATTTTCATTAGAATATTCGAATATGTTTCCTTTCGAAAGAATCGTCTTGAACTCCTTTTCAAACATAATAGACTATTCCAGAATACGCGAACCCATCCGAACACAGCTCTTATGGTAATAATTGAGCGGAAAGGAAGCTAGCATTTTGCTTCTGCTTTGTTTTGAAAAATATATTGTTTCGAACACAGAAAAGAAAAAAACCGTTTTGCAGATTTCACTTAGGTGGTTTTTCTTTTTCGTTCGTTTCCTATTTTTTCTCTCATCTTTATTTTTTATATTTCTAATCTTTCACTGCCTCATGTGTTATGTAATCTGAACTTTTTGAACAGCATCAGCAAAATGGAATATATTGAATCACAATAAAATCACATACCATTTTCAAAATTTTTGATAATTTATTACGTTATCCATTTTCTGTTTGACACTTTTTCAATGCTAAAACTCGATAAAAACCATTTACTTCAACATTTTGTTCTCGTTGATAAAGACTTTTTCATTTCTATTCGTATCCTTCCGGATTTCTACAGGTTTTAAGCCATTCATCTATCAGTTCTGTACGATTAAACTAGATATATTTGTAAGTTCACGCGCTTTGTTGTAGTCATTCTCACTGTTAACGCGACTTATCTTTTTAAAATTATATTAAATATATTATTTTAGATTAAGTTTCATTATCGAAACTTTGAAAAAAAATCTTTGAAACAACGCGTCACGACCATCATCTCTGCTTCATTACGCTCTTAAAGCTCACTTTTCCCCTTTTTCTTAAGACTTGAATATTATTACCCGAACATGTAAATGCATCCTTCAGCCAGTTTGTGCGGTCCTTGTTCTAGTATGCGTTCGCGTATGCCTGGAGTTTTCTGCGTGTGTGAAATGTATACTAACAACGTATTCATAATATATGTAATGATCAATAACCGTATGTATGTATGTATGTATGTATGTATGTATGTATGTATGTATGTATGTATCTATCTATCTATCTATCTGCCTGCTTTTCAGTCTGTCTGTCTCTCAATCTACCTGTCTGTCTGTACTCTACTTAATGCAGACTTGAAACATTTGGTCAAGGTGTTAGCTGAGAGGTTGGCGCTTGTCATCGACAAACTGGTCGACAAGGCGCAAATGTTTGCCGTGCCGGGCCGGAGCATCCATGAGAACCTCCATCTGATGCGCTACATCATAGACAGGGTAGTTAAGGAACCTGGCATGGGTGGGGCCCTGACCAATTTGGATCAATCGAAAGCTTTCGATAGGGTAGACCATCGATACTTGGAGGCTGTCCTCAGAGCGACTGGTTTCGGTCCCGTCTTCCGCGGCTGGATAGCCGCTTTGTACAGAGGTATCCCTTCGGTAATTCGCGTAAATGGATATCTATCAAGACCTTTCGACATTGCACTTTCGGTCCTTCAGGGATGCCTCCTCTCGTCGCTTATCTACGTATTGACTCTCGAGCCATTATTGCGGAAGCTGGCAACTTTGAGGGGCATCCCGCGAGAATTGGGGTGCGGGACGAGCGTGTTTGCATATGCGGACGACGTCACCGTCATAGTGTCTAGCCACCAGCACATCGAGCAGGTCGGCGAGACACTGAAAAAGTACGAAGCAGTGACAGAAGCGAAAATCAACCGGGAAAAGTTACTGGGCTTGCGGCTCGGCACCTGGAGAAGCAAGCCCATGCCGTCCACCAGCGCCTCCGTCGTGGGACGCTGGACCGACGGTCCGGTCGAGTTGCTCGGGGTCTGGTTTGGTCCGGACATCCAAATGGAGAACTGGAACAAGATAACGAGTAGGGAGGTCACTCTCATTCGGCAATGGGCCGAAGGGAAACTGTCCCTAAAATGTCGGGTGGAGGTGGCGTACAAGTACATCGCGTCCGTCATCTACTACCACCTGACCGTCGTGCCTTGTCCCGACCCTACCATCACCAAACTAGAGCGCATTGTCTTTCGCTTCTTGTGGAAAGGATGCGCCCCGATGGGTAGGCGATACATTTACTGTCAACACCTGTTAAAAGGAGGACTAGGCATGTCGTGGTTGATGATGCGCAGTCTCAGCGCGTGACATCTCAGGCTCTACATAGACGACGGTGAACAGGTGTGGTCGCCGTTTGTGAGGCACGCTTTCCCGTAACTCGTCTCCATGACTGAACGCGTCTGAAAGGGTTGGAGACAAACACTTTGCTCTCTGGTCAATCTCTCATCAACTTCTTCAAGTATCACTTGAAAAGGAATGTGAGAGTAGAGAGGCAAGTTTTTCTAGCGAATGTTTCTAAAAAAGATGGGTGAATGTAACAAGGATGGCACGTATGAATGACGAAGCCACCTTGAGCATAATCCTATGAACCCGGAAAAATTTAAAACAGAGGGTTATCTACTTGCAAACAAATGTGTTAACAGGTGACATTATTGACCGAGGTTACCGTGGTCTTTTCCGTAGGCTTTTCTTACCATGGATAAACCCTATCTGCTTCCCCCTTTACACTTTACATTAAGACATTTCTGTCATACACGATCCCTATTGATCGTTTTTTTCTTTTCTTTCCTTTTTTTTCTTTCCTTTCCCTTTTACGATCCCTTATTTTTCTTTCCTTTCCCTTTTACGATCCCTTATTTTTCTTTCCTTTCCCTTTTACGATCCCTTATTTTTTTCTTTTCTTCTTTTCTCCCCATAAAGAAAAGCTTTTTAATCTGTCCCGTCTCTGTGCAGCCTTGTGTGGCTAATAAAGAAACATATCTATCTATCTATCTATCTATCTATCTATCTATCTATCTATCTATCTATCTATCTATCTATCTATCTATCTATCTATCTATCTATCTATCTATCTGTCTATCTATCTATCTCCCTATCGATCTATCTGTGTTTATGTGTATATATTTATGCGTAGATTGGGTACATGTGTCTCCATGTGCATATATTTGTATTTTATACGCATATTCTCTGTTACGAACCCATATTCTTTGTCGTTTTCGAACTATGCATCATCTTATTTGCTCTCCCCTCCTTACCCTTATTATTTTCTGGATTTTGTTTTTCTGCTTCTTCCACATGTCTTCTCCTTCCTCTTTCTTATCCGTCCATCTTCCTTGTTTCTTTGTCAGGTCTAACATTTATGCGAGGATCTGCTTATTCATTTTGACATATATGTGAGAGTTAACGGTCATATGGATTATCCATTCACATCCCAGAAACCAAACTTAAAAGCAAGCTACATCTCATCAGAGTTCATTGCTTCCCATGATTAATGCATCCGGTGATCACGAAACATCTTGCCATTTTACATCCTTATTCGGTGGAAGAAAGAGGATGTGAATTTATTTTTCATTGAAATCTGATATTTTACTGTGTTTTCAGTATTGAGAAATTTCTGCCGATATGTTTCGCTTTATACACATAGATAGATAAATAGAAAAATAGATAGATACATACATTTGTACATAATACATACACACATACTTATAAGAGACAGACGGTCACACAGACAATAATACAAATATACATTCACGACACAAAATCACACACACAATCACATACAGGAGGGCTTCTTTCAGTTTCCGACTAAAAGTATATTCACAAAGCTTTGATTGGCCCGCGGCTATAGTAGAAGACAGTTGCCGAAGGTGCCATGCAGACAGACGGAATCCGGAAGCAAGCTTCTTTATTTCATTATATTGGCCACAAATGCCTTATATAGAGAAAGGAAGCTGAGGGCTGGACACAGACATAATGTTATATGAAATGAAAAACGAAAATGATGATTAATGGGGTGAAAAAGCGAAGCCCGCCGATCGTTTTATTTCTCGATAACATTGAAGTCTTATATTATTCATGGGGCAACACACCTCTTACATTGTTCACGATATTCAATAACAAAATGAGGAACTAAGCCTGTTACCATTTTTTCCCAACTAGGAACTTTCAATAACACTGAGGCTTTTCAACCTCTTATCCATATTCCTCCCCAACATCGCTTGTGACCCAATCCTCCGCCATCACCCACGCCTCATACAAGCACAAAGTGAGTGCCGTGTCGGCGTCGCCCAGCCACAAGCGATATTCCTCATTGGTTACCTGCAGCGTACGCAACACGAGTAACGTTGTGACCTCCACAGCTATCTGTGGAGGCCATTCAGGATCCCGTGTGAAGGCTAAAGGTACTCCGTTAAGTTGCTTTTCCAATACCTCCACCTCTCCACCTATGAAGAAGAAGAAGAAGAAGAAGACCAATAATTCGTCTTCCTCCGGGGACGAAGTAGTCACTTCTACCGTCGGCGGCACAAATCCCACCGACGGTGTCTTTTCTCCTACCGGTGGCACAGCCCCTACCGAAGAGGTTCCGGGACATTCCGGTACTATGCCAACGACTGCCGGCAATGTTCCTCTTTTAGTTCTTCTCATCTGAGGGTGGTGGTGAATCTCCTCCGTAACCAGGAGATTCGCCTCCCCTCCCTCATCCCTAGGTTCCTTCGGTGAGCACCTATTGTTGTTCACCTTCTTACTCTTGCAGCTCTTCTTTGAGGAGTACTCCGCCTCCTCGGCCGCCTTCGTTCCAGGGCCAACTGCTCCAGGACCTTACGTTGTTCCTGGGAGCAGTTTTCCTTTATATGGCCAGGCTCCAGGCACCGATGACACCTGGTGAGGCGACCCAGAAGAATCACCGGGTACCTGCACCCGGCCATTTTCTGGAAAAACCAGATTGGCTGATTGGGTCCACAGGGTCAAAACAGCTAACCCAATCAGCCGCAGGAAAATTTTTCACATTTAGGAGCTTAGCTCCGCTGCCACCCAGACCCCGGGGGATAGTCTGCTCTATCCACTCGGGCTACATTACGGGTGGCAACCCGCAAAGCCAAGCTCTTGTCAACCTCTTTCCACAATGGGTGCGAAGAAACAAAATTTCTTTGCCGTCTAAGGGCTGGCTCACAAATTTGCGAGCCTCTTGAGGAGTGTCAAATAGCAGCCTCACTGTTGAGTATTTTTTTCTCCTCTACCAACTTCTTTTCAGTTACAATCTTTTCAAATAGGGCTATGGTGTCGAGCGACTTGGAGTAAGTCCTCAACACCACCGTCCTCTCCTCAAGGTCTTTCAACCACTATTTGGGTGGTACCATTTCCCACTCTAAAACATTGTCGGTTTTCATTGCCATGTTTTTTTTGTAATAAAAGTTCGAAGATAGATCAAAATAAAACTTTAATAGAAAGAAGAAGAAAAAGAAAGAAATCAAAGGGAAGTCCCAATACAATGGAAGGAAGAAAAAAGAAAACAATTCACGAAAAAAGAAAGTC
>NW_021834076.1:0-2500 GCF_006345805.1 Octopus sinensis | reverse complement strand
TAAGGATGTTGAACGAAACACCCATGTTTCTAGAGGTGAATTATTCATATCCCAAAGAATCCCTCTCAACACATAACTATGATGCCCTTCCCACTACTTCTGCTCGTAATTAGAGATGCACATATCGTCAGTCACTAAGGGACATGCTCAACTGGTTAAGGTCAAGCAACTGAGTAGCAAATCTGTGGTATTGGGCAATCTTTTATACCAAGACAAAACAATGTACGTAATAACACTTCCAATCAGTTAAGATCAGAAGCCACGCGAGCTACTGTCTGGTACTGCATCAAGGCAATATAATTATTATTATTATTATTATTATTATTATTATTATTATTATTATTATTTACTTTATTATTATAGTATTAGTATTATTATATTATTATACTACTACTACTACTACTACTATTATTATTATTACTATATTACTATTTACTATATTATTACTATTATTATATTATTATTACTTATATATTCTTATTATTATTATTATTATATCATATTAATTATATTATTATTATTATCATCATCATCATCATCATCATCATCCTCATTATTATTATGTATACATACATACAGCGAGAGAGAGAGAGAGGGGGAGAAAGATACATAAAAATGTGTATGTGCATGCATGTAGGTGATTGTGTGTGAGGTTGTGAATGTATGTATATATTATATTAATACAAATAAGGGAAGTGTCTTTGCTCACTTTTGAAACTGAACTACGCACTGGCGAAGACTTAAAACACTCATATGAAAAAATCATTCAGCCTAAACACCAACAAAATAATTTGAAATAATCTTTAGATAGGAAATGTCCTAGAATTATAGATTACTTTTCGCAGGACATGTGCTCCTACACAGATTTTTAGGCACTTGCTATGATCATCTGAGACAGAAACGTTCTAGTTAAGCATCCCTGTTCTAGGGTAAATATCTATGAATGCTAGAAACAGAAAATGATTTTTGTGTGCAATAGAGAGTATAAAAGGAAGCACATTACTTTTTTACTGTTTTTCCGAACAAAAATACGAACACAGTTGTGATGTTTAATATGAAAACATATGGAAAAGAATAATGATAGCCACACGCTGTATGGACATTGCATATCTACGATATTAAACTGAATGCTGTACGTTGAAATCAGATACATACAAGCATACCTACATACGTAGGTGATGTTCACATACACACACACACACACAAACACACGTATGAATGATTGTGTGTATGTGTGTATGTGCGTATACGTATATATGTGTATATTAACATCTATGCATTTGTACATACCCATATCCGTACATGTGTAGATATGCATCTATGTGATGTGTGTGTTTGTGTGCTTGTGTGTGTGGTGTGTGTGTGTGTGGTGTGTTCATGTGCGTGTATGTGTGTGTGTGTGTGCGTCTTTGAAATATAAATGTTTGAAAAATGATAGATGATACACCTGAAAAGAGAAATAATTGTGATTGGTTGAGAGAAAAAGAAAACAATGATACAACCTGATTTTATGATGTTATCTAGCTATAAGATTTAATGCAACAATAGTTACTCTTAGGTAAGAGAGAGAGAGGGGGTAGAGAATGAGAGAGAGATGGAGAGAGAAGGTAGAGAGATGGCGGGAAAGAAAGTGTGAGAGAGAGAAAACAATAAATAACTGTAAGTTAAACATAAAGCTACAAAGTAACCCCAAAACAGTACATGAAAGAGTAAATACGATATTTAAATTATTGATACCATTTTCATGACTATATCGACAAACAAACTACGTAGTTTCTGTTAAAGTAGGCTGCTATATGTGAAATGTAAGCATTAAATATAACATTATTTATTGCCTAACTTTATTTTACCCATTTCAGAAGAGTTGTTTTTGTTTGGTAATATTTATGTTTATCTGAGTATGTGCATTGAAACAATAACAAACAATTTCAGCGCAGAATTACGTTAGCCATGTTAAATACTACGCACACATTAGCGTGCTTACATCACGTTTATAATCTCATATTATATAATATATATATATATATATATATTATATATATATATTATATATATATATATATATATATATATATATATATAGTTATCACAAAAAGACAAAAGGCGAAAAATAGGGGTATTACCAACAAACAGTTGTATTAGTTTAACGATCGGGATGGTGAGAAAATCTTTTACGTTTCGAGCCTACGCTCTTCAATAGAAAGTAACAAGAGAAAATAAACAGAAAGAGAATTTAAAAAACAAAGCTCTAGTGGCTAGCGGTCGATCATAGCGATTGCTGGACGGAGATGGTCAGGCAGGAGAGCTAGGAAGAAGGGGAGATAATAAAGTAGGGGTGATCCAAAAACGAAGGTTCACGTGCGTGTGTTTGTGAGAGCGTGTAAGTGTAAGCATGTGGATTGGGGCTGGTGACCTTGATGTGTGGGTGTGTTCATGAGTAGGTGGTCAATGCTAGTGTGTGCAGGGTGGAGCGATGTGATGTAGTGATGTGTGGTGTGTG
>NW_021834075.1:22500-27066 GCF_006345805.1 Octopus sinensis | reverse complement strand
TTTATCTCGTGTGATGTGTTACTCTTAACTAGTTTCCTACTTTCATGGTACTTTGGCGCATTTCTTAATCCAAATTTCATATCTATTATTATATTATATATTATGATATTATTATTATTATTATTATTATTATTATATTCAGTAGTTTTATTTTTATAGCGTGCTTTCACTTCACTACCGAGCGCAGCTCTGTATGTGCTGCCTTATGTATGTGATGTGATTTGTTGTGATGCTCTGATGGGTATTGTATGGAAAATGTTCTGCGTAGGATGTGTGCAGTGCCTAGTAGTGCAATTTTTGTATGTTATATGGGTTTGTAAGTCCTGGTGTTTTTGTTATGTATTTGTCTGAATATTTTTTTATCATGCCTAATGCACCTACTATGATAGGAATGGTTCTATTTTTAGATTCCACATTCTGGTTACCTCTATTTCCAGGTCTTTGTATTTTGAAAGTTTCTACATTTCTTTTAGAGACACGTTGTCATCTGCCCGTATTGATACATCAATTAAAAAGCATTTTTTTCCTTCATGATCTCTGACGACTATATCTGGTCTGTTTGCCTTAATTTCTCTATCTGTGTGTATCGGCATATCCTAGAGTATGGTTGCTTTCTCGTTTTCTGTGACCTTTTCTGGTGTGTGCCTATACCATCTTTTTTCTGTTGCTATTTCATAATGTTGGCATAGCTTCCAGTGTATGTAGGTTCCAACTATGTCATGTCTGTGAATATATTCCTTCTTAGCCAGGACTGGGCAGCCAGAAATAATATGATTTATTGTTTCTTGTCCATCTCCACATATTCTGCAGTTACTTGTTATATTTCTTTTCATTACATGTTTTTGGTAATTTCTGGTGGGGAGGCTTTGGTCTTGTGCTGCAATAAAAAATCCCTCTGTCTCTATGAGTCCTGAGCTTACAACCATTGCTGGGATTTTTCTTTGTCTATTTCTCTTGTGTTTAGTTTAGTCCAGTATTTACCATGAAGGGGCTTTTCTTGCCATCGTTTTATCATGGTTCGTTGCTGTTCTAGTTTTAGTTTGGATTTCATTTGTTTTATAGCTTTTGTTGTTCTTCTTCTTCTTCTTCTTCTCTTCTTCTTCTTCTTCTTCTCTTCTTCTTCTTCTTCCTCCTCCTCCACTCTCCTCCTCCTTCTTCTTCTTCTTCTTCTTCTTCTTCTTCTTCTTCTGTTCTTCTTCTTCTTCTTCTTCTTCTTCTTCTCCTTCATATTTATTAGGTGGTATGATTTCTTGTTTGTATTTGTCGGCTTCCTTAAATACTGAGAACAGTTTTTTGTTTTGCTCGTGTTTTGCCGCTATTTGTATCAGTTTTCCTTCCTTCTGAAGTAGATATTTTATTATTATTATTATTATTATTATTATTATTATTATTATTATCATTATTATTATTATTATATGAAAACTCACAGCTTATTTTGCTGGGTATGATGGAAAGTGTCAGCTGTCCGCAGCCAGCAGGCTAAAGTGACACTTGTTTACTGGTCATGCTTCAAGAACCCTGCGAAGGATTCTTGCAGTTCCAAGCAATACTGAATTTTGTAGGTGTTCTACCTTCACACTTGCACCGATCTTTTTTCAGTCATGATGGTAGTTGAGTACTGATACTCCCAAGTGCACCAATTACTATTGGTATCACGTCTACTCTCTTCCTTGACCACAACCTTCGTATTTCCCACTTTAAATCGTCGTAGTTGTTTATTTTCCATTCTTCTTTCACATTGACCCTTTCTGTCACCGGGGCACGCTATGTCGATTATCATGCATGTTCTTTCTTTTTTATTCACCACAACAATGCCCGATTTCCTATGTCTGGTCAGGTGATCGCACTGGATTATTGCACCCTACAAGATTTTACAGTTCTCATTTTCGGTGACTCCTGGGGTTTGCTCACACCACGTCTCATATATATATATATATATATATATATATATATAACGGGAAGGTTTACGAAAATAAACAAAAGACGAAGGCAGGTAGAGTACAAACAAACAAATGTATTAGTATGGCGCTCAGGAATAGAAATAGAACAAGTCTTTTTTAAGTTTCGAGCCTACGCTCTTCGACAGAAAGATACACAGAAAAGAAACAAGGAGTGAAACAAGGAGAGAAACAAATGCGTGTAGGAGCTAACGGTCTATCATATATATATATAATATACACACACACACACATATATACATACATCTATGCATGTGTGTGTGTATGCTTGTGTGTGTATGTGTGTGTGTATGTGAATACACTGACACACATACACACAAGAATAATTAACTGTTCGTGAGTTGTGGCCAAACTTTCTATTTCCTCTATCGTTCTGCCAGAACCTGTATCGTCATGATTCTAACTCTCTCTACACATATCACATTTATTTATTTATTTTTTTCGTGTCACAATATATTTCTCATTATATTATTTCCACTCTAGAAAAGAGATTCCGAGGCATTTTAGGCCACCTCATGGCCACATAACTCCCTCAGCGCCTCCACCCCTATTTTTATGTATAAATAAATATTCTATATTTTACTAATTTATATATACTCTTTTAATTGTTTCAGTCATTTGACTGCGGCCATGCTGGAGCACCGCGTTTAGTCGGGCAAATTGACCTCACTACTTATTCCTTGTAAGCCTAGTACTTATTCTATCGGTTTCTTTTGCCGAACCGCTAAGTTATGGGGACGTAAACACACCAGCATCGGTTGTCAAGCGATGCTGGGGGACAAACACAGACACACAAAGATATACACACACAAAAAATATACATATATACAACGGCTTTCTTTTAGTTTCCTTCACACACACACACCACACACATATATATATATATAAGAAGACACTTTCCCAAGTTGCCACGCAATGGGAATGAACCCGAAACCATGTAGTTGGTAAGCAAGCTGCTTACCACACAGCCACTCCTATATAATATTATACAATTTGCATACAATACTATAATATTATAATAAATTCATAGCATCCCCCAATTCAATGCCTTCCTCCCAACGCCTCCTTTTACTCTGCCGCCCCCACCACTCCCTTAGGCACCAGCGCCCACCTGGACCGTCTCAACGCCCACCTATGCTCTGGACGGTGGAGAGCTTGCATGATCGTTAGCTTAACGTACAAAATGCTTAGCGACATTTCGTTCGTCCGTCTTTACGTTCAAATTCTGTCGAGTTGGATCTTGCCTTTCGCCCTTTCTTAGTTGATTAAAACAAGTTTGATCAATCAGGTCGACATAATCGGCTAATTCCCGCCCCTCAAAATTTCAGATCTTATTCTTGTAGTGAAAAGGACTCTTTACACACCAACCGCTCTTTAATTCCGACCTCAATCAATATATACATACATACATACATACATACATATATATATATATATATATATAGATATATATAATATATTATATATATATATATATATATATATATATATTATATATATATATATATATTATATATATATATATATATAAACAATGAAGTGACCTTTACCTGGATAGCTACAAAAATGCTTTCCTGTGGCGATAAAGTAAGCAGCACCAGTTTCCGTTTTCAGATTTTCAGAGAAGAGAAAATAACTTGTAGTTATTTAAGGCAAGAACGATGTATATTTAAAGTACATTAGCTAAAAGATTTCAGCGCAGTAATGAACGGTATTTGCTAAAATTGTGGCATATATAAATAGAAAAAAACAGACAGTTAATTTTAGTATCATATACATATATTATGCATCTTTCTTGCCTTCTCCTGCCTTCTGTACGATATGTTATCTGCTATTCTTTCCTTTTTTAATTCACTGTGACATATATCATTCCGCTTTATGAATTTTTTTGCCAATGTCGGTTCGATTATTGCTTGTCGTCTACATTGCCAATATATTTTCTTACAGAAATATCTTGATTACTTTTTTAAAAATATTTTTCATTTTTTATCATCAATTCTTTTTTGTAATGTATCAAAGATTTTTACGCAAATAAGTTTGGGATCGTTCGATATAAAATTCTTAGAAACAATATTTTTACTCCGACTTACAGATTTATTAAAAAATCGCTCGAATCTATCTTAGCTAAATTATCATAAATGGCGGTGCCCCAGCATGGCCACAGCTCGTGAGCTGAAACTAGAATCAATCAATCAATCATGTTAATTTCTCTCTTTCTCTCTGTCTGACTCCCTCTTTCTATGTATAAACTTATATAGATACATATATGCATACTCATGCACACACACTTTTAATGTCAGTCCTCTAAATTTTGTATGTAACACAATTTTTAATCTTCGGATTTTTTAAAAATATGCTAAGCCACTGGTTTTAATTGATTAATGTCAGTTTCTACATTTATTTAATTTTAAATAAAAAAAATAGTTTCTTTAATCGGTAAATTGACTGCTATGATTATTAACTTCAGAGTAATTTCCGATCTCAGCGCGCCAAAGTGAAGGCATTTGAAAGATACACCTAAATATAATTTGTAGAACTTTATACATGCTGGATTTTGGCTGAGCGTTCTGTATCTAGTTCTGGAAATTTTGTTTTGTAAACGACATAC
>NW_021834075.1:15000-17500 GCF_006345805.1 Octopus sinensis | reverse complement strand
GGACAGACAAGAGAAAGTGTGTACCGTCATACAGGTCAGCTGCTGTCCTGCTGATGTGAATATCTCTTTGAATATAAAAGAAAAACAGGATAACTATGGACACACACACACACACACACACACACACACACACACACATATACATACATCTACATATATAAATGCATATACATATATATATATATACATACAAATAAATCTATATATATATATATACACCTGTACATATACATCTATACAAATACATCTATATATATAAGTGTATGTATATATGCTTATGCACATATATACATGCATACATATATTTATACATATATATATATATACTTATATATACACACATATGTATATATATATACATACATATATACAAGTAAATCTCTATATATACATGTATATATATATGCATATATACATATACATATACATATACACATACATATATATATATATGTATATATATACATCTATATATATGTATTTATACATATAAATCTGTACATATATATATATGCATATACATACATATGTGCAGATGTATATACACATAGATACATGCACATATATATATATATTTATAGTTTTATATATATACATGTATATATGTAAATGAGATAATAGTTTCAGGATTAATAGTGAAACTATTAAAATTGAAAGTATCTCATATTTACAATAGAGTTGTTATTGTTTCACTTTTGACACGTAATACTGAAATAGTGTAAGAAATAAAAAAAATTGCTCCGGACTCGCATTAGCAAGAAGTTGAAAATGACACTGCATGGACCTTAAGTAAGTAGTTTTCGAATTTTATTGATACACACATACAGACAGACACATTCCAGTTACACACACACACACACACACACACACACACATACACACATATATATCTTTAAGTCCGTTTACGGGGCACTTTGTTTTTTTACTATGCATATAAAAGTTTTATCATGACAGCTACAGCCTGATGATACCAACAGATAATAGCAGTTGTTTATGGGTGTATGGAGCTGTGCCGATATAATGAGGGGAAATATATAATAATAATAATAATAATAATAATAATAATAATAATAATAATAATAATGGATAAGAAACAATAAATCATATTATCTCTGGCTGCCCAGTCCTGGATAAGAAGGAATATATTCACAGACCTACATACACTGGAAGCTATGCTAACACTATGGAATAACAACAAAAAAATATGGTATGGGCACACACCAGAAAAGGTCACAGAAAACGAGAAAGCAACCATACTCTGGGATATGCCATTACACACAGATAGAGAAATTAAGGCCAATTGGCCACATATAGTTGTCAGAGATCATGAAGAAAAAAATGCTTTCTAATTGATGTATCAATACCAGCAGATAACAACGTTTCTTTAAAAGAAATGGAGAAACTTTCAAAATACAGAGACCTGGAATCTAAAAACTGAAACAATTCCTATCATAGTAGGCGCATTAGGGATGAAAAAAAATTCAGACAAATACATAACAAAAACACCAGGACTTACAAATACATATATAACATACAGAAAATTGCCCTACTGGGCACTGCACACATCCTACGCAAAACACTTTCAATACAGTAACCATGAGAGCATCACAGCAAACCACAGCACATACCCAAGGCACACAGAGCTGCGCTCGGTAGTGAAAGTACGCTATAAAAATAAAACTACTGAATAATAATAATAATAATAATAATAATGATAATAATAATGATAATAATAATAATAATAATAATAATAATAATAATAATAATAATATAATAATAATAATAATAATAATAATAATAGACGAGACGAAGAGCGCGATGCGATTGCAGTAGATATTTTATTGGTTAAGCGATGTTTCGACAGCAAGCCTGTCTTTGTCGCGTTCTGATTATACCTTACGAAGAGATTATGAACATATAGGCGCAGGAGTGGCTGTGTGGTAAGTAGCTTGCTTACCAATCACATGGTCCTGGTTTCAGTCCCACTGCGTGGCACTATGGACATATGTCTTCTACTATAGCCTCGGGCCGACCAAATCCTTGTAAACTGGAAGAAGCTCGTCGTATATGTATGTATGTATGTATGTATGTATGTATGTATGTATGTATGTATGTATGTATGTATGTATGTATGCATGCATGCATGCATGTATGTATGTATGTATATGTGTGTGTGTTTGTGTTTGTGTGTCTGTGTTTGTTCCCCTCTCCCAAATTCGCTTGATAATCAATGCTAGTGTGTTTACGTCCCCGTAACTTAGCGGTTCGGAAAAAAGAGACCGATAGAATAAGTACTAGACTTACAAAGCATAATCTCTGGGGTCGATTTGCTCGACTAAAGGCGGAGCTCCAGCATGGCCGCAGCCAAAATACTGAAACAAGTAAAAGAAAAAGAATTATCACATTTACTTGGACAACTGACATCAACATATTGTGATTCTAGATAATTCGTTAGATTACATTTGAATTATTTTGTTTTCATGTGGCATACCATAAACAA
>NW_021834075.1:5000-10000 GCF_006345805.1 Octopus sinensis | reverse complement strand
TACACCACACACGCCCAATGGTTAGGGTAGCGGACTTGCGGTCGTAGTATCGCGGTTTCAATTCCCAGACCGGGCGTTGTGAGTGTTTATAGAGCGAAGACACCTAAAGCTCCACGAGACTCCAGCAGGGGGTGGTAGCGAAACTTGCTGTACTTTTTCACTACAACTTTTTCTAACTCTTTCTCCCTGTTTCTGTTGTAACTGTATTTCAAAAGGCCAGCCTTGTCACACTCTGTGTCATGCTGAATCTCTCCGAGAACTACGTTAAGGGTACACGTGTCTGTGGAGTGCTCAGCCACTTGCACGTTAATTTCACAAGCAGGCTGTTCCTTTGATCGGATCAACTGGAACCGTCGTCGTCGTAACCGACGGAGTGCCACGATCTATGACATTAGGCACATTGGTCTCTTTTCATAGTGTTTACATTTATAGAAAGCTGTGGAATGGTAGAAACAAGGAAGAACCTGATAACTCTTCTATGGCTTTTAGTTTTGTCTCTGTTTCTTCTGAGTTCAAAACACATCGGAACAGTTTCGTTTTCAGCCTCTCAAACCAATAAAATCAGAGACTCAGTACCAGTACCAGTAATTTACTGGGGTAAATTCACTCAGCAGATACGTCATGCTGAGGCAAATCTATAATTACAATGATCAATAAAACTTTTGCAAAGCGATGTACTTAAATTTTAAATAATAAAATGTTCGATCCGGCTGCGCAACAACAATTTTATTTGGCGTTATTTGGCTGTAATTTTATTTATAGTTTCTTAACTTCACAGTAAATTAGTTTCAAACGAGAAAATAAAACATTACAGGATTTAAAATGTTCACATTAAGAAGCAAAATAAATAAATAAATAAATAAATAAGAAAGAGAAACAAAAAGAAAAACAACAGAAAAAACACAAAGGAAATAAAAACAAAAGAAAAGATTTCGAACGTTTATTTAATGTGGCACTAATTAGCATAGCTTTTTAAATAACATATAATTGTTTTGATCGGGCCATATATATTTTCTTTCGAGCTTAAAAGCTATGATCGTGTGATTCGGAAGTTCTTTTCAAGTCTGATCACATTTTGTGGTGTATATACATACGCACTCGCGCACAAATACGAGTGTGTTTATATATGTTTGAGTGTGTTGTGTGTGTGCCTGTCTGTCTGTCTGTGTGTATGTATGTATGTGTGTGTGTTTCTGTGCGTGTGTATGTGTCTGTGTGCATGTGTCCGTGTGTTTGTATGTGTGTATGTGTCTCTGTGTGTCTGTATGTATGTATGTGTGAGTATGTACGACAGGCTTCCAAACAGTTTTCCCCTGTCAAATATTATTCAGAAGGCTTTTGTCCACCGTGCCTGTCGTAGAAGATAACTTGGCCGTGTCATCTTGTAGTGGGATCGACCTGGTAAACACCTGCTTTCTTATAGTAATTAGGTTGTAGGATGGGTTGTGATGGAGAGATGTAGAGAAATTTTCCTTTTAATTTGGGGTTATGATATTGTTCAAAATTCATTAATGCGCGTAAAACTTTGTAAACGGGCCTGTATACTCAGGTGCGCTAGCTTCAGGTCATAGGATTGTTTTTTCTAGTGTTTTTTATTAGTAGGAAGAGAAAGTTTTTCGGTCAGCGGAAGTGCCATTAGTTTTAGCTAACCCTGGTTTTATTGGATTTAATCCTTTACATTAGCAACATACAAATCAAAGTTCAAAGTCTAGTCCAATATTGAAAAGCTTAATTGGGTGGGTCAACATTTTTGTAATGGAACTTTTTAAGGTTCACAAAAAGATGTTAGTAGGTGGTATGTTTTAGTTGGTCAGTAAATTTCCTTACTTGATGTTGTCATATAGGATATTTCCTGTTTGTATTTGGTAGGTAGAGGTAATTAGTGCACCACGTTAGGGTATCTTTTACTTTGAATTTCTCTAGAGGATGTGGCTAGGTGCAAAGGTTGCTGGTCAGTATATTTCTCTCTAGGGATTCGTTGTTCTGTAAGCAATTTGATTAATATGTAAATTTTAACATTTGTGTTTATTTTTAGAGGCAGTGTTTCCTTGTCTGTTTGAATCGTTAGCATGGCAGATAAACTGCTTTGCGATAGTCTATAATAATTACAGCTCATAACATTTTTAGTTTTTTCATACTCCTGATAGAAATAAAATAAAGATAAAGTCCAGGATTTGATTTTATCGGTTGTATTCTTCAAAATTTATGGATTGTGTCAATGTTCTAAGACCTATATATCATTAGCGACTAATACACTTGACACCCACTAGAGTACTGTTCCAACATAGTGGACGATGCTGCTACTACATATACAGACATCTTAGATGGCATCTAAAGAAAATGAACTCGATTAATTGGTATGGGTCAGCTCGGAAACCAACTCTTATACATAACAGATGTGTTGTCTCTTTTTTCTTGCTATTCTATTATACCATGGTGATATCTAGTCCTCTGAGCTGGCTGCTTTAATTCTTCATCCACTCTGATACCCGGACACACACCATTTCTCATCCGAGCAGATCTATGATCAAAGGCAGGCAATGATCAGTTGACACTTGCTGTAACAATATTGTTATAATTGCGAAAACCATCACAAGTTGTCTATGTTTGAAGACAGCGCAAGAAAATAAATAGTGGAGTTGATTGCAGTAGAAAAGAACAGGAGAAAGATAAAGATAAAAAGAGAATGTTAAAGCATTTAAATAAAGATCGTGTTAAATGACTAATGAAAGCAGTATTTTTTTTTATTAAAATATACTAAAATTGGCTGTTTAAACATTTTAATAGCCGTCAGGTCGTTCTCCAATCAAGCAACGTTTTTGAACACTAGAGTACTTTACGCCATAGAACTGTTCAATTTAGACTGATTTGGTCTAAATATACATCACTACACTTACAAGATATATCTCTTCGTATGTATACAATGAACGAGACTTTGTTATTACTTTATAACAAGACAAAGCTAAAAGGTTACATCTAACATGGCGAATGACATTTCCAAACAACAAAGAATTTTGTTGTTCAAATAGAATTTACTTTGTTATTTTGATAGGCAATTCTAGTGTTCGTATTTCTTAATGTATTTATCCATAAAATCACCGTCGCTTGCAGCAATCTGGCGCTAGTGCGATTAGTATACAGGTATATGCAACACATGTACATACGTACATATGTGTGTGCGAGTTTGTGTATGTGTGTGCATTTTTGTGTTACAGACATGCACACAATATGACTAACTATATATTCTTGATATATATATATTATATATATATATATATATACTTATATATAAATACACACACACACACACACACACACACACACACCACACGCACACACACACACACACATAATATATATATATATATATATAAATAGATGTGTGTATTTTCCCTTGTTAACAACCAACACGGAAACAATATATAAATAGTTACCAGGGTAGCAAAATATCACACAAGTAAAAAGGGCGTAACACCTTGTTTTTAAAGGAAGAAACTCCGGGTTTACCTGAAATATTTTGTATAATATATATAAATAAATAAATGGAGTTAAACGCAGGTGTTATTCGAATTCTTTTACTTCCGACACATGTTCCGAAGATATCACTGGTATTATTCCAAAGGAATAAAATGGTGTAAAACAATGTAATCTTCTCTTCAGGGAAATGAAGAAATAAAACTCTTTTTGATAACTGAGAAGAAAAGCTACCTATTCTAATGGAGACATGAAATCTACTTGTAAGGATATAAACGATTTTTTATCTTTATTGCTTTACACCATTTTATTACTTTGGAATAATACCAATGATATCTTCGACACATGTGTCGGAAGTAAAAGGATTTGAATAACACCTGCGTTTAACTCCATATATATATATATATATATATATATATATATATATATATATAATATATTATATATATTATATTATATATATATATATATATATATATATATATATATATATACATATATATATATATTACATATATATATATATATATATTATATATATATATATATTATATATATATATATATATATATATATATATATGTATGTAGGTGCGGGAGTGGCTATTGTGGTAAGCAGCTTGCTTATCAACCACATGGTTCTGAGTTCAGTCCCACTGTGGTACCTTGGGCAAGTGTCTTCTATTATAGCCTCGGGCTATAATAGAAGTGGATTTGGTTTACGGAAACTGAGAGAAGCCCATCGTATATATGTATATGTTTTTGTGTCTGTGTTTGTGTCCCTACTATCACTTGACAACCGATGCTGGTGTGTTTACGTCCTCGTTACTTAGCGGTTCAGAAAAGAATAATAAGTGCGAGAGTAGACTTGTTCGACTCCGGCATGGTCGCAGTCAAAACTGAAACGAATAAAAGTATATATATACACACACACGCACTCAGACACACACACACACACACACACACACACACACACACACACACACATACACATATATATATATATATAACAGTATAAACACTCATGCATACGCACGTATTCACCGAAATGCTTGGAGGTGGCAGTAATGTTATGAAAACTGTCGTGTGACATCTTGACATCTGATCGCTAAATAGTAAATAACAAATTTACTACAGCAAATAATATTTTTTCTTTACTGCAGATGGTATATTTAAAAAGAGATTTGAGATATAACCGTCTCGTCTCTGACCAGCTAATATAGTAGCAGCGACGGGCGGTTGGTGGAAGTTTTCAGCAATTCACGCTTATTTCCGTCTCAGATCATTGACATGCAAGTAAAATAAGGAAGCTCTATATGTTTTCTCAAACTTGAAGACTATGTAACTAAATTCCATTGAAATAATACGCAGCCATTGTAAAAAGAAAAAGGGGCAAAAATTTGGTTATAGCACCTATATAACTGTGCCTGAGAAGATGAGATGCGTTGGCCGACCACTGCTAAACTGGAGTGGGTCACGACGATGACCACCACCACCACTACCACTATCGCCACCGCAATCGTCATC
>NW_021834074.1:0-42827 GCF_006345805.1 Octopus sinensis | reverse complement strand
CAATGAGAGAGCTGTGAACCCAAGATTCTGGTTTCTGAATGGAGACAATATATTACACTCCTAAATACTCCGGACACAGCACAAAAAAAAGCAACCAATTCATAAATAAGTGTGTCTGTGACGCTATATCAATATACTAAACTACAAGAAGGACGATTATTTATAAGTAGAGGATGCTTCCAGAAACAATCATGAGCCACGATTACTTTTGTCTAGTTGTGATTACATTAAGAAAAAACCTACTTAATGACGCCATCAATGGCAGATTATTCGATAGGTTTTTTCCCTTCTATATATGCAAATTCATAGCCAAAACATTTGCTAGGGCTTCCTTTAGGTGCTCTTTTGAGGATACAGTGAAAGAGCCCTTTCTTTGTGAGACAAATATAAATCAGCTTCCTTTCTGCCCGTTTCTGAAAGTACGTATTTTTACGAATCCGTTTGAGACTTTGCTTGATACATACAAATGAAATTTCAAATGAGAAAGGAGGAAAACCATCAAAATTTAGTTCATACGTGGGTAAAACGAATGGTGAGATTTGTGTCTGTGCGAGTGCCAAACTTATTGACGATGCTGTAGTTAACGTCCATTGAAATCACAGAAAAAAGCTCTCCCTTTTTGAAAATCGTGCATATATTGTTGCAAAATAAGTTGGTGCTCCAGTATGGCCATAGTCTTTGGGCTGAAACGTATAAAAGAATATCTAGTTTGTTTTTTTTTCCTTTGCTTTCAGTGGCATTATTTACTTGTCCGCCATTACAGATGTTGTCTAAATAGACCTAAAATAAAGAATTGAATTAAAAAAATAGCATTTGCCTACTTAAATAATTGTTTATGACGAAAAACAAAAAAGAAAACAAGAAAAGAAACATGTGAAAATGTTAATGTAATTTCTTGTAAGACATTTCTTGTGCTGATATTCAACTTCAAGAAGGTGTTAAAATCTAAACGTCGTCAATTCGTACCAGAAAATAAAGAAAGAAATAGCTAAATAAATACATAAACAAATACATCAATAAATAAATAATAGATAAATGGAATGTTCGATAATGTTCCGATAATGAAATAAAGTCAGTAACGTTTAGACATTGGTAAAATTTTTGAAAATTTTTGAAAATTTTTCAAAGAATAGGTCTTCGTGTGTCAGTTGCGAAAGCGAAAAAAATCAACGTGTAATCAGGACAAATAACTTCATCAAGAACAAGAATAAAAGCAGCAACAACAATAATGATGGCTTCCAACTTTAGCACAAGGCCCGGAGTTTTAGGGGCCTAGGTAAGTGAATTACATTGACCCCAGTGCTTAACTGGGACTTATATTATCAACCCCAATACATGCTTCGTCATCTCCGTGATGTCCTAGTTCCAGAGATCATCCTTCACATCTCGTTCCTTGTGCTTCTTGTTCTTGGTCTCCCTATTCTTCAAGTTCCATCTAATTTTATTTATTTATTAACGCCATCTTCGTTCGAGTCTATCTATCTATCTATCTATCTATCTATCTATCTATCTATCTATCTATCTATCTATCTATCTATCTATCTATCTATCTCTTTGTTTATCTCTCTATGCGTCTGTCTTTCTGTTTGTCTGTCTATCTCTATGTATGTATGTCATTATTCAGTTTCTTTCAAGACTTCTTGCCAATACAGAAAGAACGATTTCTAACTCAGATCCAAGGCTCCTTCATTGGAATTTCAACATCAACGACAGGGTATTTTTGTTTGTGTGTATGTATGTATATTTGTATGTATGTATGTATGTATGTATGTATGTATGTATGTATGTATGTATGTATGTATGTATGTGTGTAAGTATGTATGTATGTATGTATGTATGTATGTATGTATGTATGTATGTGTATCGAGTACAATGTTGAGGCATCCTGATAGACTCTAAACTGCATCCGGTAACAGCCCAATTTCGGGCGTTCCAGGACTTTGAAGAGAGTAGTGTGGAACCGTATCTTCGCCACTATTGTCCCCAGGCATGCTCTGACCCAGAGATGAGTCTAATATGAACGATTATTTAAGACGAAGTGCTGGTAGAATCGCTACCGCGCCGTTCAGAATACTTAGTGCCATTTCTCTATCTTTCCGTTCTGAGTTCAAATTCCACCCAGGAATTTGAACTCATCTTTCGGGGTCGAGAAAATAATAAGTACCACTTGAGTACTAGACTCGATGTAAACGACGTAATCCCTCCCACAAAAAGCTGACCTTGTGCCAGAACTTGAAAGCAATATAAACGATTATTTGAAATTTTATAAAACATAAGACAATGAGTAAGTGAGCGACATTTGTTCTTGCATCGAAAATTCCTGCTACTCGGAAAATGCAGGGTAGTGGATAAGATAAGTCGCTAAGTATCGTTGTAGTCACGTAGCAAGGTCTACCTCCATTTTTTTTTTAGCTTGAATTGTTTCATTCATTGATCTGTGGCTACGTTGGGGCATCGCCTTGCATGATTTGGTCGAACAAATTCACTCCACTTGACATTCCTTGAATTTATTTAAAGCTTCCTACGTACTACATCTGCCTCTATTTCCTATCCGATATTTTACGGAGTCGTAAATCAAACAACACCGTTTCTTAAGCAATAGTAGGGGACAATCACATCCGGAAATACACATGCACAAACACACACACAAACACACACACACACACACACACACAAAAGCACACTCACAAAACCCACATTCAAACACAACAAACAAGAAACACAAACACATAAATTGTGGGCTTTAAATAATTAAGATATGTATATATATATATATATATATATATATATATATATATATATATATATTATATATATATATTATATATATATACATACATACATACATACATAGGTACACATATATATACAATATACATACACACATATATTTACGTAACGCACACACAAACAAACACACACACACGCGCTACACACATTATAGATAATATATATAATTATATGTGTATATACTTTTTTAATTTAAAATAAATGAAAAAAAAGTTTTTAAAAAGGCTTGTCCCAGCATGGCACTGTCAGATGACTGAAACAAGTAAAAGAATGAAAGATAAAAAGATATATATAAAGAATATTCTACGAGATCAGCGTATGTATATATATATATGCGTTGTGTGTGTGTGTGTATGTACATATGTATATATATATATATATATATAATATATATATATATATTATATATTATATAGATATATATTATATATATATATATATATATATATATATATATATATATATATATATATATATATATATATATATATAATATATATATATATATAATATATATATAATATATATATATATATACATATATATGCGTGTGTGTGTGTGGAGACGCGTGGCTTAGTGGTTAGGGTGTTGAACTCATGTTCGTATGGTTGTGGTTTCGATTCCTGGACCGGGAGATGCGTTGTATTCCTGAGCAAAACACTTTATTTTCACATTGCCCCATTCCACTCAACTGGCAAAACTGTGTAATCCTGCGACGGTCCGGCGTCCCGTCCAGGTGGAGAATGTCTACGCCACTGAAACCGGGAAACCGGCCCTTATAAGCGTGGTACGAATGGAGAAGGAACATTTATTTTTTATATATGTATGTATGTATATAGTGTGTATGTCTGCGTCTGTGTTACGAAAAACCGTTGACCAAATTCACTCCGGATGCTCAGCTCGGGACAACAGTCCAAGACACTTAGCCAAGACACTGCACAATGGGCCTGAGTTAACATCCCACGTCGTTGCAAAGCCTGCTTCTTTAAGCACACAGACATGGTCGCGCCCATATGCGTTTGCACATAAAAATAATCGCGAACATGTTTCATAGATATCGATGCAAAGAAGCTTACTTAAAACTTTCTTCTAACTGGCCGTAAGTTCGGTCATACATTTTAACAAACATTCCACTCCTAAAAATGAATCCGGCATCAAAGCCATCAAGTACATTCTTCCTGGTAGTCGTATACGCTTTTCTTATTGTTTCTTATAAATATTGGTATGTAATTTTTTTTATTTCTTCATTTATATATTTATTTTTAGCTTCTCCCCTCTTCCATTGTGGAAAGCAAGTGGACGAACCAGCGTATAAAGTAAGCTATAAACGAATATTAACTCGGACGTTAGAAAGTGAAGGGCTTTAGATACCCGATCTCACAATAGGTCAAGTCATCCATCAATTCAGATTTATTTCGTTTTCAGTTTGCTAACAAAGTTGTTTATCGTTTGCTGGACTGAAAACGCTTGCATTAAGATGATGAGATATACAGATAATGTCCATCATACAACGCTTCACTATCATTGTTCTAATATAATCGCATATCAAATACCAACAGCCAGCTATGCATACGTCCTCTCACAAGTGTATTATATATGGATGTATATATTTATATATTATATATATATATATATATATATATTATATATATATATTACATATATATATATATGTACATATATATATGTATATATATATATACATATGTTCATATATATATGTATGTTATATACACACATATATATAAATATATCGATAGATAGATATGTACATTATATATCGTGTGTGTGTGTGTATATACACACACACATATATATATATATATATAATATATATATATATATATATGTATATATATATATATATGTCTATACGTTTCTATATACATATATATACACACCATATATATATGTATATATATATATATCTTCTTCACAGACACATTTGTGTGTTTCTCTGTATATATATATATATATATATATATAATATATATATATATATTGCATATCTATATATATATATATATATATAATATATATATATATATAATATATATATGAGAAAGTGTTGAGCCTGTATGTATCTACATAAACTAGATTTACTTGAAATAAAGATTAACATCTCATACATGACCCGCGCGTATTCAGTGATGCACATATATACTCGCTTGTGCAATGTCATATATATATATACATACATATATATACATATATATACATATATATATATGAGTGTGTGTGGGTGTATTATATGTTTCATGTGTGTGCATGTATGCGTATATTCGTGTGTTTGTGGATGTGTGTTTTTGCGTTAAAATATATTTAAGCGTTTGTGTGTGAGTAAGACCCCGAGAGTGTTCGCGTGTGCTTGGCTTTCTCCGATAGTCATTTAATACGTATTTATGATGCATTTACTTCATTGTTTTAATGCGGATATGGAGATTGATAATTATATAGATAGAGAAAACTGTGAGAGACACCGAGAAAGTGAGAGTGAGAGTAATAGATATATATATAGATAGATAGAGATAATGAGAGAGTGAGAATAATATGTAAAAACGGAGTAGAGTGGGAAGTGCTACCGCAACTATTAGCTGGAAATTGAAATAGATAGAGTTTGATGGAGGCGAAGGAAAAGAAAGCGATAGAACAAGAATGGTGGAGAGAGAGAGAGAGAGAGAGAGAGAGAGAGAGAGAGAGAGAGAATAAGAAAGAGAGACAGACAGACACACAGAGTGAGAAAGAAAGAAATGGATGACTAGAAGGGTGAGGGGTCGGAAGCGAAATAGAAAGGGTGTATGTTTATGTTGGAATTTTTAACAGCGTAACCTTATTTTTATCAGGGTCTAATAGACGCATAAGGTCGTCCCCTTGTTCGTCGAGTGTTGTCGCACCGAGGAATCAAGTGTATTTGATACAAACAGTAAAATATCAAATGATATCGTAATATAATCTTGGAATAGAAAAATCTAACAAATGCCTCTACCACCACATCCACGACCAACACCCACCACCACCTAACACAATCCCGTTATAATGATTATGATTAAGATGGCTATGATGATGATGATGATGGTGGTGGTGGTGGTGGTGGTGGTGGTGGTGGTGATGATGATGGTGATGATGATGACGAGGACGACGATGACGACGACGGTAAAATAAAGTTATTGGGTTAGTAATTAAATGTATAATGTAAGAAGGATGATAAACAAACAGAAACAAGATATGTTTCTTTATTAGCCACACAGGGCTGCACACAGATAGAACAAATTACAAGGTAGAGCTTTTCTTTTGAAGGTTTAAAAAAAAAAAAAAAAAAAAGGAAGGAGGAGTTTCGATCGAAAGGGATCGTAAAAGGAGAGGAGAGGAAAAAAAAAATTTGATCAATAGGGATCGTTATCACAGAAATGTCAATATGAAGTGTAAGGGGAGGACAGGTGAGGTTTACCCGTGGAAAGAAAAGCCTACGGAAAAGACCACGGTAACCTCGGTCAATGGGGTCACATGTTATATTTCTTTTTTTTTTTGCAAATAAGCAACTCTCTGTTTTCAATTTCTGGGTTCATAGGATCATGCTCAAGGTGGTTCGTCATTCATACGTGCCATTCTTGCTACATTCACCATCTTTTTAAAAACATTCGCTAGACAAAACTTGCCTCTCTACTCTCACTTTCTTTCAAGTGGTACTTGAAGAAGTTGATGAGAGATTGACCAGAGAGGAAAGTGTTTGTCTCCAATCCTTTCAGACGCGTCCACCAGATACATTCTTTCGCCATAGCCACAAGGATGATGAAAATAGCTCTTCCTTCCCGTTTGAAGGAGGGAGGCGTGACAATATTAACGATAGACTCAGCTGATAAACCGACTCGTCCCACACGTGACAGCAGTTGTTCGACACAAGCCCACAGGTCCGTAAATTGTTGGACACTGCACGAGTGCGTGCAGAACGGTTTTCGTCGCTCTGAACCGCATCTCGGGCAGGTCGGCCCCGTGTTTCTCGAGCCGTGTCTGTAGATAGATAGGTAGATGATAGATAGATTAGATAGATAGATAGATAGATAGATAGATAGATAGATAGATAGATAGACAGACAGATAGATAGATAGACAGACAGATATGTTTCCTTATTGCCACACAGGGCTGCACACAGATAGAACAAATTACAAGGTAGAGCTTTTCTTTTGAAGGTTTAAAAAAAAAAAAAAGGAAGGGGAGTTTCGATCAAAAGGGATCGTAAAAGGAGAGAAAGAGGACAAAAAAAAGGGGGGGGGGTTAAAAAAAAAAAAAAAAAAAAGGGGGAGAGGAAAAAAAAATTGATCAATAGGGATCGTTATCACAGAAATGTCAATATGAAGTGTAAAGGGGAGGACAGGTGAGGTTTACCCGTGGAAAGAAAAGCCTACGGAAAAGACCACGGTAACCTCGGTCAATGAAGTCACATTTTATATTTCTTTTTTTTTTTTTTTTTTTTTTTGGCAAATAAGCAACTCTCTGTTTTCGATTTCTGGGTTCATAGGACTATGCTCAAGGTGGCTTCGTCATTCATACGTGCCATTCTTGCTACATTCACCCATCTTTTTTTAAAACATTCGCTATAACAAAACTTGCCTCTCTACTCTCACTTTCCTTTTCAAGTGGTACTTGAAGATAGACAGACAGATAGATAGATAGATAGATAGATAGATAGATAGATACATATAGATAGATAGATAGATAGATAGATAGATAGATAGATAGATAGATAGATAGATAGGTAGATGGATGGATGGATGGATGGATGGATAGTTGGATGGATAGATAGATAGATATGTTTCTTTATTAGCCACACAGGGCTGCACACAGATAGAACAAATTACAAGGTAGAGCTTTTCTTTTGAAGGTTTAAAAAAAAAAAAAAAAAAAAAGAAAAAAAGGAAGGGGGAGTTTCGATCAAAAGGGATCGTAAAAGGAGAGAAAGAGGACAAAAAAAGGGGGGTTAAAAAAAAAGGGGGAGAGGAAGAAAAAAAAGAGAAAAAAAAAAAAATTGATCAATAGGACAAAGATCCCGTTCCTGAGAGACTTTGTCGCATGCAATCAAGCCTTATGCATAGCACTTACAGAAACGACACCTGAAACCGACATAGCAGATGCGGAGTTACACATACCACAGTATGCTGTACTACGGACCGACAGGAAAGAAAGGAGTCATGGAGGTGTTGCTATGTACATCCGTGAGGACCTCACACCCCAGGTCCTCTTGTCATACTCAAACTCGGTGTGTGACACACTAATTGTACATATCAGGCAACTTGATGTAGTTGTGTGTGCTACATATCGCCCTCCAGATGCCCCAAGCCATGTGGGCAAGTTTGAAGACTGCCTTATAAAAATAGAAGAAATTCTAACCACATTAGAACAACACATAGGTGTGCTTCTTATGGGAGACTTCAATCTGCCCAATGTCAGATGGCCCGAGGGCCTTTCTCTCCCAGGAATGACAAGATGTGAACGAGGACAGGCGAGGTCCCTCCTGAACCTCATCAACACCCTGTACATGGAGCAGGTAATACTCCAACCAACCAGGGCAGGAACACACTGGATCTCTGCTTCACAAATGACATGGATCTCATCCATAATGTGAAAGTGACACCGACACTACTCTCGGATCACAACATGATAGAGCTGACCATGTACGGGCCAAAAGAGAGCACGGACATGCAGCCTACAAGAAACCCTCAAAATCTTTCCAGCTTGAACTACCATAAGGCAAACTGGAAACAAATTGAGAAAGAGATCCTCAAACAAAACTGGCCTAAATGTCTCTCCTCGCCAGACATCGACGTGAAACTTCAACAATTCATGTCTGTAATGCAAGCCATATGCTACAAATGTGTCCCAGAGAGAAAGGCCACTGTACACAAGAACAAAATCCCCAGAGAGAGGAAAATTTTAATGAGACGGCGTACGAAATTTTCAAATCGCCTAAACAAACAGATTGAAAGCAGTGAAAAGTCCCGCCTAAAATAAAACTGTTGGAAATCGAAAAATGTCTGCAACTCTCCCATGAAAAAGAAAGAGCAGACAGAGAAGCCTGGGCTATAGAAAACATAAAATCTAACCCCAGAGCTTTCTACAGGTATGCCAAAGAAACAGCTACAGTGCACTGTAGAATAGGGCCACTCCTCGAAAAGGATGGCACACTTACAGGAAAACCAATGAGGGTAAGTGAAATACTGAATGAGCAATTCAAGAGTGTTTTCACTCCACCCCTTGGGCATCTCCAAATCACCAATCCAACTGACTTTTTAACACTGCAGATATAAAATCAGAGGCGGCGACGATAGATTACATCGATATAAAGGAAGAAGATGTAACCAAGGCTATAGATGAAATGAAAACAGACTCAGCTACTGGCCCCGATGGATTCCCGGCAATCCTCCTAAAAGCATGTAAGAGAGTCCTAGCAAGACCACTGCAGTTCCTCTTTCAGAGCTTCCTTGCAGCTGGCAAACTTCCAGGAAAACTGAAGGAAGGTAAAATATGCCCCATTCATAAAGGAGGTAGCAGAGCGGAAGCCAAGAACTATAGACCTATCTCTCTGACCTCACACATCAGCAAGGTCATGGAACGAATAGTCAGAAGGAAGCTGATCACCTTCCTTGAAGAATGACTTGCTGCCCGACACCCAACATGGTTTCCGACCAGGGAGAAGCTGTTTAACCTCAGCTCCTACAACACTATGACTGGGTGCTGAAACGGCTGCTCAACCACTCAAATGTGGAAGTGATATATCTCGACTTTGCAAAGGCCTTTGATAAAGTCGATCATGGAATGATATGTCACAAACTGCGTGATCTCAACATAGTTGGAAAACTGGAGAATGGCTTCATGACTTTCTGAAGGATAGAAGTCAGGTGGTAGTAGCCAATGGGGCCACCTCCATTAACACACAAATAGTGAGCGGTGTTCCGCAGGGCACTGTTCTGGGACCACTACTGTTCATAATGGCCCTCTCAGACATGCCCTCAGCCACGCAGAGAGCCACGATCACAAGTTATGCAGATGATACAAAAGTTTCACAGGCAATACAGAACCCTGAGGACACTAAACACCTGCAATGTGAGCTGGACGAAATATACAAGTGGGCTGAAAAGAATAGCATGCAGTTCAATGCTGGAAAGTTTCAAGCTTTATACTATCAGCATGCAAAACTGAATGCAATACCCAATGAATACACTGGACCCGGAGGGATTGCAATCCCAGAGGCACAATCAGTGCGTGACCTGGGTATTCACATGAGTGATGACGCGACACTGAAATGTAGACGGCTGGCTGGATGGATTCTTAGAACCTTTAGAACAAGAGAACAAGAAACCATGATGGTCCTCTGGAAGACACTTGTCCTAAGCCACTTTGACTATTGCTCTCAGCTATGGTCACCATCCAGTGTCAAGTTGATCACAGAACTTGAGGCGACCCAACGAAGCTACACAAAGAAGATAGCCTCTATGCAGAATGTAAGCTACTGGGAAGACTCAAGAGATTAAAATTATATTCCCTGGAGCGTAGGCGGAAAGATATACCATAATATACATCTGGAAGATCCTGGAGGGAAGTGTCCTGAACTTTGGCATCGAGAGTTACGCAAATGCCAGAACTGGGCGCCACTGCGTGGTGCCTAGGACTCCAAACCTGCCATCAAGATGTAGGACAAGATTCTGTGATAGCCTGGGCTTCCGGGCCCACAGCTCTTCAATATCCTCCCGAAGAACCTGAGAGACCTGCATGGGGTGGATACAGATGTCTTTAAAAATGAAGCTGGATCTCTTCCTGTCAGGTGTCCCAGATGAACCAACTTCACGGCAGGAGGGGCAGATGAGGGCAGCTGCATCGAACTCTCTCATGCCCAAATAGCAGTTGCTAGAAGCCTCCATGAAGTGAAACAAACAAGTAGCAACACCAAATGGCGGTGCCCCAGCATGGCTACAGCTCATAAGCTGAAACTAGAATCAATCAATCAATCAATCAATCAATAGGGATCGTTATCACAGAAATGTCAATATGAAGTGTAAAGGGGAGGACAGGTGAGTTTACCCCCGTGGAAAGAAAAGCCTACGAAAAGACCACGGTAACCTCGGTCAATGGAGTCACATGTTATATTTCTTTTTTTTTTTTTTTGCAAATAAGCAACTCTCTGTTTTCAATTTCTGGGTTCATAGGATCATGCTCAAGGTGGCTCGTCATTCATACGTGCCATTCTTGCTACATTCACCCATCTTTTTAAAACATTCGCTAGACAAAACTTGCCTCTCTACTCTCACTTTCCTTTTCAAGTGGTACTTGAAGAAGTTGATGAGAGATTGACCAGAGAGGAAGTGTTTGTCTCCAATCCTTTCAGACGCGTCCACCAGATACATTCTTTCGCCATAGCCACAAGGATGATGAAATAGCTCTTCCTTCCCGTTTGAAGGAGGGAGGCGTGACAATATTAACGATAGACTCAGCTGAAAACCGACTCGTCCCACACGTGACAGCAGTTGTTCGACATAAGCCCACAGGTCGGAAATTGTTGGACACTGCACGAGTGCGTGCAGAACCGTTTCGTCGCTCTGACCGCATCTCGGGCAGGTCGGCCCCGTGTTTCTCGAGCCGTGTCTGTAGAGCTTATCCCGAACGGGTAGCGCTTCTCGGTAGCACTGCCAGGCCAGGGATCTCTGGAAGTTGTCCATGGGCCCTGGCCCGAAAGTCGTCCTGAACAGGCGGGTCAGGTACTCCTCGTCGACGTCCAGGTTCGCCCCGAGCTCGTCGTCGTACCTCAGATAGATAGATAGATAGATAGATAGATAGATAGATAGATAGATAGATAGATAGATAGATAGATAGATAGATAGATAGATAGATCGATAGATAGATGGATCGATGGATGGGATAGATAGATAGATAGTTTGATAGAAAAGCAGCAAGACAGACAGGGAGTCCGAGGGACAGACAGATAGATAGGCAGGTGGGCAGATATATATATATATATATATATATATATATATAATATATTTTATAGAGAGAGAGAGAGAGGGGGGAGTGGTGAATGTATGTGAACAAATAATAGAAGTAAGTAGACAGTTATGTAGAGAATCATAAGCTTGTATATAGATATCTATTTATGTGCATGTGTGTGCACGTATGGATTCATGTTTATATATATATATATATCAATTGAAAAATTCATATACAAACAGATTGAAAGAGAGGAAGGAGAAAGAGTAAGAAAGTGGTATGTTGAGGAGTCGGAAATATTAAGCAGTGAAAAAAACCGATTGGGGTGGGAGTGAGGAAATATGAAGCGATAAGAGAGGATTAAGTTTGGAAAATGGCGAAAGTTTAAAAGAATCAATGTCTGGAAGCAGAAGAGTGAGAAAGCTGACATCAGGGTAGGAATTAACGGGATTTTGTAATGCAAAACGAAAGTTTAAACAACAAAAACAGCAAGAATAAAAATAATAACGGGCGCCAGAACTGGGCGCCACTGCGTGGTGCCAAGGACTCCAAATTTGCCATCAAGATGTAGGACGAGATTCTGTGATAGCCTGGGCTTCAGAGGCCCACAGCTCTTCAATATCCTCCCGAAGAACCTGAGGGACCTGCATGGGGTGGATGCTGATGTCTTTAAAGGTAGGACTGGATCGTCTCTCCCTTCAGGTGTCCCGGATGAACCAACTTCACGGCAGGAGGTGCAGATGGAGGGCAGCTGCATCGAACTCTCTCATGCACCAAATGGCAGTTGCTAAAAAGCATTCGTGAAGTAAAATCATGTAGCAACACCAAATGGCGGTGCCCCAGCATGGCCACAGCTCGTGAGCTGAAACTAGATAAAATAAAAATAAAAATAAAAAAACGGTTTCAAATGCTGACGCATGGCAACCAATTTTAATGTAGCGGGGAAGTCAATTAATTTCACCCCAGTGCTCATCAGGTAGATTCTTTTCTACTCTAGGCACAAGGCCCGAAATTTTGGGTGATGGGACCAGTCGATTAGATCGACTCCAGTACGCAACTGTTACTTAATTTATCGAACCCGAAAGGATGAAAGGCAAAGTCGACCTCGGCTGAATTTGAACTCAGAACGCAATAACAGACGAAATACCGCTGAGTATTTCCCCGGCATGCTAACGTTTCGTATTTCTTTATTGCCCACAAGAGGTTAAACATAGAGGGGACAAACAAGAACAGGCAAAGGGATTAAGTCGATTACATCGACTCCAGTGCGTAACTGGTACTGAATTTATCGATCCCGAAAGGATGAAAGGTAAAGTCGACCTTGGCGGAATTTGAACCTAGAACGTAACGGCAGACGAAATACGGTTACGCATTTCGCCCGGCGTGCTAACGATTCTGCCAGCTCGGTGTATTTCTGTTGAATATAATATTGAAAAAACTTTCTACTGTAAGCGCAAGGCCTTAAATTTTGGAGGAAGGAGTAAGTCGATCACATCGACCCCACTATTTAACTGGTACTGAATTTATCGACCCGGATAGGATGAAAGGTAAAGTCGACCTCGGCGGAAATTGAACTCAGAACGCAGCTGAGCATTTCCTCCGGCGCACTAACGATTCCACCAGCTCGCCGCCTTAATATAATATTCTTTTCTACTCTAGGCACAAGGCTCAAAATTTTGGGTGAGGGCGACAGTCCATTAGATCGACCTCAGTACGCAACTGGTACTTAATTTATCAACCCGGAAAGGATGAAGGGCAAAGTCGACCCCGGCGGAATTTGATCTCAGAACGTAAAGATAGACAAAATACTTATTGCTTTACTACCCACAAGGGGCTAAACACAGAGAGGACAAACAAGGACAGACAAACGGATTAAGTCGATTACATCGACCCCAGTGCGTAACTGATACTGAATTTATCGACCCGGATAGGATGAAAGGCAAAGTCGACCTCGCCGGAATTTGAACTCAGAATGTAGCTAAGTATTTCCTCCGGCGTACTAACGATTCCGCCAGCTTGCCGCCTTAATATAATATTCTTTTCTACTCTAGGCACAAAGCCCGAAATTTTAAGGGAGGGTGACAGTCGATTAGATCGACTCCAGTACACAACTGGTACTTAATTTATCGACCCGGAAAGGATGAAAGGCAAAGTCGACCTCGGCGGAATTTGAACTCAGAACGTAGCGATGTGGAAAATACTTATTTCGTTACTACCCACAAGGGGCTAAACACAGAGGGGACAAACGAAGACAGACACACAGATTAAGTTGATTACATCGACCCCAGTGCGTAACTGGCACTTAATTTATCGACCTCGAAAGGATGAAAGGCAAAGTCGACTTAGGCGGAATTTGAACTCACAACGTAACGGCAGACGAAATACAGCTACGTAATTCGCCCGGCGTGCTAACAGTTCTGCCACCTCGCCGTCGTAATATAATATTATATAACGTTATATATTGTCAATTCTACCATCCAACAGATTATAATTTTATAGAGGGTTAGTTCTCAATAAATGTTTTCTTATTAGTTCCTATTTACGTAACATTCTCACATAAATGCATCGTCTCCCTAAAATATCAGGCGTTCTACAAAACCTTAAACTTTTTAACATAGTCGTGGGTTTATATCTCCTCCTTTCTATAACAGTATTATTCAAAAGAATATGATTTTATATAACGTTAGTTCTCATTAGACAGTTTTTTCCTGTCATTAGTTGGTTAGTTACCTAACACGCCTTGTTAACCAGATCATTCTTGTTGTGTTATCAAACCCTCCACAACATTTTGACATATTTTATTACAGCTTCTAGATGAATCCCTATCTCACTTGTTTAAATGATATTGAGTTGCCATCTCGTGCTCTTCTTTTATTGCCAAGGTACATCAATAATTTCATATCAAAACGTTAAGTAATACAACGTTCATCCATTTAGTATAAGCTTCTTTCCTTGTCTATTCTATCTATTTAGACGCCATTATCCAACTTGCAGATAAGTTATTCCTAATCCTTCTTCGCTTGATATGCAGTGTGAATTTTCTTTAGATGTGCGCAGATATGCTAGATAAGCCGTCATTAGACTTTCACTTAAAACGTCTTTTATATCACGTCACTCATCAATGAAAATATTTCATATATACATTTCTGGTCTAATTCCACATCACAGAATATCTTAGTGACACTGTGATACACGACACAAAATCCTTCTAGAATTATCTTAAACGTCTTTCACGTTATTTTCGTTTGAGATAAAGTCAGTCTGTATGAAATTTGATTTGGGAATTGTTTCTCATTATCTTTGTACTTGTGTTGGAAAAGTATTTCCTATTATGACCAGTAAACCATTCCACAACTGATATTACAATCTATAACTTTGTTGATTCGTTGCACTTTTTATAATGTCATTTTAGAGAGATTTAACATTTCTCTGTTAATCTTCGTATATTCAGAACGTTATTTATTATTTACTATTATGAATAAATATAAATGTCATTGTTTTGATTTTCGTTGTTTTTCGTGTATATAAAGATTTATTATCGGTTAGTAGATATCAGCACGGATCTGTGAACAGCTTGTTCGCTGAAGCTGTAAACAAGAGTATCGCCTCTTGTTAGATTCATTACTCCGGAGGTGTCTCAAGCTGACGAGCAATAACAGCGTCGAAATTCAGGCTACGCTAGAATCCTTTGTACCAATGAATCAAGTATATTATGAACACAAGGCGGCAAGTTGGCAGACACGTTAGCACGCCGGGCGAAATGCTTAGCGGTATTTCGTCTGCCGTTACGTTCTGAGTTCAAATTCCGCCGAAGTCGACTTTGTGTTTCATCCTTTCGGGGTCGATATAATCGACTTAATACATATGTCTGTCATTGTTTGTCCTCTCTGTGTTTAGCCCCTTGTGGGTAATAAAGAAATAGAAATAGGTATTTCGTCTGTCGTTACGTTCTGAGTTCAAAGTCCGCCGAGGTCGACTTTGCCTTTCATCCTTTCGGGGTCGATAAATTAAGTACCAGCTACGCACTAGGGTCGATATAATCGACTTAATCCGCTTGTCTGTCCTTGTTTGTCCCCTCTGTGTTTAGCCCCTTGTGGGTAGTAAAGAAATAGGTATTTCGTCTGTCTTTACATTCTGAGTTCAAATTCCACCGAGGTCGACTTTGCCTTTCATCCTTTCTGGATCGATAAGTAAAGTACCAGTTTCGCACTGGGTCGATGTAATCGACTTAATCCCTTTGTCTGTCCTTGTTTGTCCCCTCTGTGTTTAGCTCTTTGTGGGCAATAAAGAAATATATATTATGTACACGCATTTTTTGAGAAAATGTTATGCTGTGACCAAATGCAACATCGATTAACATACTCACGTTCGAATCTGTCGGAATGTATTAAGAATAAATATGAAAGACTTAGTATCGATTTTCGCTGTTCACCGAGCAAATGACGATTAAGATACATAATTTGTGCGAAATTAATCTTAACGCTGCATATTTTCACGCAAATTGTGCAAGTACATATGGGACCACTTGCAGATACAATCCTTCGCTTTTTCGCGAAAGCAAATATTATACACACGTACACAAAAATAAATGTTTATGTGTAAAGTTTAAACCGGCAATTGAACTGAAAGTATACAAAATATATCTTATCTTTTACTTGTTTCAGTCACTAGACTGCGACCATGTTGAGGCAACACCTTGAAGAATCTTAGCCAAGCCACACAGCCACGGCTCTGCCAATATTTAGAAATAAATAATATAATTGTGCCCTGTGTGTTATAAAAGACACTTAGCGAGTTCATTGTTTGAATGACCCTGTACTCATCTGCTCAGGAGGTGTCTGCTTACGCCCATCTCTAACCTTACTCTTACAGCTTTCGTGTAATTACACATCTCAATCACGGGGTAATTTTTAATTAATTTTTTTTCCTATTATTTTTTTCATCGTGCAGACAACTGTTGTCTATTAACTCTATAAAAGTAGAACCGATACAAAATCTAAAGCAGTGGTTCCGAAACTTTTTTCAGGCTGCCGACTTATTGGGACCTGGGCCGCATTCCAACGCTGCTGCCCCCATCACTACCACCACCATGAACATTGACCACTTTCTGCAACAAGTTTAAAATGACCCTATTTCACAAAGAGAACTTAACCTAATTAACCCATGATTTTGTTTTTACATGGTTACTCCCATTATCCCCCTACCTTTCTCCAACGTCCATCTGGCTCTTTCCACCACCGCCAGGGACGCCGTTTTCGGGGAGATTCAGCGTGATACGGAATGTGACAAAGCCGGCCCTTTGAATTACTTTTATTTAACGTTTTCCAAAATTTAATTGTTTTCAATACTTAGAGTTGAAAAAGTCTCAATGACTGAAACCGGTACTGAAAAGTTTTTTATAAAATTATTTTAGTATTTTCTACCTTGATATTTTTTTCATATATACGTATGTATATAATATATATATTATATATATATATATATATATATCAATATATATATATATATATATATATATATATATATTATATATATATATATTATATATATATATATATATAATATATATATATATATGTAGTCGTCAGAATTTTGGAACTCTGTACATGTATATAAACGACGGGCTTCTTCCAATTTCCATTCATCAAATCCATTCACAAGGCTTTAGTCTGTGTGAGGCTTTAGTGCAAAGCACTTGCTCGCCGTGCCAGGATTATTTCCAGCCATGTCTTTTATTCGGGTAAAATATGCTTAAATCATTGTACTTTCAAAAGAGTGGACTCAACTGAAGAAGCCAAAAGTGCAAGATGGTTCAAGTTGGTCGAAAATGGAGAATGTTATTCAAGATCAACTCCCAGAAAACAGTAACAAGACATTCCAGCCGTGACCACCCTGTTATAACTTAAGCGAAATTCATGTAGGGTTATATTATCCAATGGAGCCTAACTTTCTAACGACGGAGGTGTGTGATTTCAATGAAAATTGTAATTATTTTCGAAAGGTCGAGGACTGAATAGAGCTTTGCAGCCGCAGTGGCGGTAGTAGTAGTAGTAGTAGTAGTAGTAGTAGTAGTAGTAGTAGTAGTAGTAGTAGTAGCAGCAGCAGCAGCAGTAGTAGTTGTAGTAGTAGTAGTAGTAGTAGTAGTAGTAATAGTAGTAGTAGTAGTAGTAGTAGAAGCAGTAGTAGTAGCAGTAGTAGTAGTAGTAGTAGTAGTAGTAGTAGTAGTAAGAGAGTGGGTTCGAATAGTAGTCGGAAGGTAGTAGTGTAGTAGTAGGTGGAGTGAGTTCTACTAGTAGTCGTGATGGGAGTGGAAGGTAGCAGTAGCAGCAGCAGTAGGAGTTGAAGTAGTAGTAGTAGCAGCGGCAGCAGCAGCAATGAAGGTGGTGGTGGTGGTGGTGGTGGTGGTGTGGCAATGGTGGTGGTGATGGTGGCAATGGTGGTGGTGGTGGCGATGGTTGAGGTGGTGATGGTCGTGGTGGCGATGGTAGAGATGGCGATGATCGTGGTGGCGATGGCCGCGGTGGTGGTGGTGGTGGTGGTGGTAGTGGTGGCGATGTTAGTGGTGGCGATGGTAGTGGTCGTCGTCGTTAACGATATGGTGACAGTGATGGTTGTGGCGGTGGCGGTTGTTGTTTTTTAGATGTTTATCGTGGGAAAATTATTTGCTCGCTGGTTAAATCATCGCCGCCGCCGTCGTCGTCGTCATCTGGCTTGAACGAACAGAAACTAACAGTGGAGATGGAAGAACGCAATTGGCGATGAACGATGGACACAAAGGCGTTCATTGTCTGCTGGGGTTGCTGTCCCAGTTTGATATTAATGTTCGTTTCACAATTATCATTATCATGAGGATCATCAGAAAACTCATCACCATCATTTTATCTATACACACACACACGCACACGCTCGCGAAAAATACATATATATATATATAGATGTATATAGATGTATACTATATTTATTATATATATATATATATATATATATATATATATATATATTTATATTTATATGTATGTATATGTACGTATTATTTGGGCACCGTGTAAAGATAAAGAAAAACTTATAGCAAGAATATATTAATATGGTATACATATATTTATATATATATACATATATATATATGAAACATATACGTATATGTGTATGTATATATGTATGTACATGTATGATGGCATATATGTCAGTACATCTGTGTATTATATATATATATATATATCTTTATATACATATGCATATTTTTATATATATGCATATATATGTATATATCTTCATATATCTTCATATATAAGTATATATATAATATATATATATATATATATATCCATATATACATATGTATGCGTGTGAGAGCATGTGTCTACGTATCTATGTATAAATACATAGATACACATATGTGGGTGTGAGCTTTTGTTCATAGATATACATATATGCGCACACAATCATATGTGCATGTACATGTATTTAGGAATGTATGTATATATATATTGATAGATAGATATATACTATGATAGGTTTCGGCCAGTATAATACATATTCTTTTATTCTGTCACTTGTTTCAGTCATTTGACTGCGTGACTACGGCCATGCATGGAGAACCGCCTTTAGTCGAACAAATCGACCCCAGTGTGTGTATATATATATATATATATATATACATATGCAACGATGCATGTGTATACGTCTCTTCTGCTGACAGTAGATCGGTGTTACGTATATAGAGACTCACATTGACACATGTAGCTACATACGCACAAGAGCCACTCGCTGAGTTTGTGTGTAACTATATCGCGATTGTATACATCTTATATGGAAACGTAGATAAGGCCTTGCATGTGGCTGAGATGTGCAATTATATAATATACCATTATGCTATATATAATGTAGCATAACCTGCGCAGCTCTATATTTTTCTATAACACTGCTCCACAAAACTACGTTCGAGTGTCTCTCAGTGCAGGCTCGTGTCGACCTATGCTCTCTGCCGGTTGTCTGGCAGATGAAAACTGTATTGATGTCCCTAGGACTAACCATTCATGTTTTAAGCTATATACTACGAGGGTGAGTCAAAAGGTAACGTCATTTTGTTTAGAACAGGTATAATTACCAATACAGGAACATGTATCATACCTCAAAATGAAGCTGTTCCTTTGTAAATTACATCCCTACTTCTCAACATAGTCACTGTTTCTCTCAATAGCAATGTTTCACCTTCGAATGAGAGCATGTATCCCTGCGCTGTAAAATTCAGTTAACTGTTCTTTGAGCCACTTCTTACACTACAGTTTTCACTTCCTCGTCACTGGAATAATGTTGGCCTCTCAAACACTCTTTCATGGGGCCGAAGAGATGATAGTCCAGTGACGAGAAAGTGAAAACTGTAGTGAAGAAGTGGCTCAAAAAACAGTCAACAGAATTTTATGGATCAGGGATACATGCTCTCATTCGAAGGTGAAACATTGCTATTGAGAGAAACGGTGACTATGTTGAGAAGTAGGTATGTGATCCACAGGGACCAGCTTCATTTTGATGTATGATACATGTTCCGGTGTTGGTAATTATACCTGTCCTAAACAAAATGGCATTACTTTTTGACTCACCCTCGTACAGGAATGTCATAGTGTGGATCTTAAGCATCTCTATTAGAGCCCAGACTGTAGCTAACCAGCGTAACAGGGCTCCCTTGTTAATGACAACCATAAACCCATCCTCATAACAATCATGGAGGTCTTGAAGGGGAGTCTTATATATTTTTCATCCTGCTGTGTCTCTACTAGATAAATATGTTTATTATGATACCCACACACAGTAATCCGTGTGTCAATGAGTACAATGCTGAGGGTTGGTGATCTACCACCCAGATTAGATAGAATTAACACTGGGTTAAAACAAGATACGCTGTTTTCTTATATTTCCACTTTTTCTTATCCGCGTAATTTATTGCTCTTGGCTGCAACACGTGTTTATATGCGGTGCCTCTGTGTGTATATGTATGTGTTCGTTGGGCGGTTGTGCGTGTGTATATGCATATATATATATGTGTGTGTGTGTTTGTGTTTTATGCGTTTGTGTGTGTATATGTATGTATATACGCATGTATGCATATATATATATTACATTTGTGTGCATGTATGTGTTCGTTGTGTGTTTGTGCATGTATATGTATGTATATACGCAAATATATATATATATGTATGTATATTATATCTGTGTCCGTGTGTTTGCGTGTGCATATATATGTACATACGCATATATGCATATATATTATATATGTGGTGGGGGAACCATACGTATATCTTTAACTTCTTTCAGGTATTAGACTGTGGCCATGCTGGAGCACCGCCTTGTGTCTTTTCTAACAGGAGACAAATACTTATATCGACAAATGGATGCAAATTTTCATGTTGTTTCGATACGTGTATATATACACACACGCGCACATACATGCAACAGACACACACTCTCACAAATACACTCGCATATATATATATATATATGTATATATATATTATTTTTTATTATATCACGTCTCAGGCATTTGACTGTGGCCATGCTGGATCACACACTTTAGTCGAAGGAATTGACCTCCTGGACTCATTCTTTGTAAGCCTAGTACTTATTCTATCGTTACCTTTTGCCGAGCTGCAAAGTTACGGGCACGCAAACACACAAACATCATTTGTCAAGCGATGGGCGGGAGGATAAACACAGACACACAAACATATACATACAAATATATATATATATAAATTAGAGATAAAACCACTATTAGGCAAATCAAACAGTGAAAAACATAAACCAAAACATAGAAATAAAATTAATTAATATAATATATAAAATATATAAAATATAAAATCCAAAATTTAAATTATTTAAATTTAAAGTTAAAAATTTTAAATTATTAATTTATATTCATAAATTTATATATATATATTTTTATTTTTATTTTTATTTTTTATTTATTTATGTATTTATTTATTTATTTTAATTAAATATATATAATTATCAAAATTATTAAAAGTTTAATATAAGATAAAAAGTATATATGTATGTATGTATGTATGCATAAGTATATATGACGGGCTTCTTTCAGTTTCCGTCTACCAAGTCAATTCACAAGATTTTGGCCGGCCTTACGCTATAATAGAAGACACTTGCCCAAGACGCCATGCAGTAGGACTGAACCCAGAACCATGTGGTTGCGAAGCAAGCTTCTTACTACACAGCCCCGCCTGCGCCTAGACAAGTTCCTTTAAGGCGGTGCTCCAGCATGGCCGTAGTCAAAATGACTGAAACAAGTAAAAGAACAGAAGAAAAACAATATATAAAGCTAAATATATGGCCGTAGTTTTCCACATAGATAAAGCATTCTCAACCCGGTTCACCTGACCCTTGTCGTTAAAATTTGTGTGCAATAAATTGGTTGTACCTTTACAATACAGAATATTTTAACATTTTTTTCATATAATCCCTAATGATATACAGTTATGTAAAATATAATGGGATCTTGTAAAGATCAAATGGTTATATGGCCCCACCTGAGTAAAAGAGAAATTAAAGGCGTCCCCAGGTAGCAAAAATGGTTCAGAATCGCTGATATACGAGATCAATCACTACATCCATCCATCCATCAATCCATCCATATATATACATACATGCACACATCCATCCATCTATCTTTACATACATACATACATACATACATACATACATACATACATACATACATACATACATACATACATACGTTCATATATACATGCATTCATACATACATACGTTGGGTTGTGTAACACAATACCTAAATATCAATCTTGAGAAATTAGGCTTCTCAAAACCCAGAAAGGAGAAAGCTAATTCGAAGGCTACAGATCCAGTCCATCACTGGAACTGTAAAAATCTGTAAAACTTTCCAGAAGTTTATCATTTAAATATATATGAGCATGTCTAGATGTGCAACTAATATGATGAGAATACATACATAAAGCAAACCATACAAATCTGCACATATGACATATATATATATATATATATATATATATATATATATATATATATATATATATAATATATTAACATACATACATACATACATACATACATACATACATCCATACATACATACATACATACATACCTGCATGCATGCATGCATACATACATACAAACAAACAAAAATACCGTATTGCTGATGTTGAAATTCCAATGAAGGGCCCTTGGATCTAGGTTAGAAACCGGTTCTTTCTCTATTGGCAAGAAATCTTGACGTAAACTGAATAATGACATATACTCATACATACATACATACATACATACATACATACATACATACATACATACATACATACATACATACATACATAATAGACTCACCCGTCGTTAGACGTTGTATAGGGTTGGGCAATTTCTTGTCGAACAACCACACACATTATTTATTTATAGGGATCAAAGGTTTTTGTAGACATGAACGCATTCCCTCCATGAAATCGGCATTACCTGTACAGGTACAACACGTGCCACATGTTAGATTACGAAATGACCGCAGAGCAACGTGAAATGAAGTCCTGTACTCAAGAACACAGCGCAACGCCCAGTCTGAGAATCAAAACACGATCTCACAGTCGTGAATGCAACACCCTAACCACTAAGCCATGCGCCTTCACACATGTATATATGTACATATATATATATTATTATATATATATTATATATATATATATATATTAATCAATTTAGGGTAGAAAAAATTCAGTAAAAATTTATCGCTACCAGCGGCCTAATGAACAGAGAAAATAGTCAAAGACTAAATATGTATATAAATATAACAATTTAGGAATGGCCTGAACAGGCCATTCGTACTACTTGGCGGTTGGAGTTATGGCTGCTCTTTCTGGTGGACGAATGGCCTGTTTCAGGCATTCCTAAATTGTTATATTTATACATATTTAGTTTAGTCCTTTGACTCTTTCTCTTTTCCATTAGGCCGCTGGTAGCGATTAAATTTTTACTGAATTTTTTGCTACCAAATGATTAATTGATAATTTTCTGACTAATTCTGAGATTGAATCGGCAGTTTATATTTGCTGCCGCATAAGTTGGCGCGAATGCGTTGGTCTTGAAAATTTTAAGACAGATATTCCCGAGGCATTGATACAGTAGCCTCGTGTATATCCGTCTCTCCCAGGTTTCTTTTACTGATGAAGTGTGACCTATGGTAGACTAGCTTAATTAATTTAATTAAGCTGTTCTATCATTAAAGACACCGAAACGATGCATCGTATAAAAGATGAATTAGGGTAAATGTTTTTAAATTTTCACCTTATTTCCGAATTACACTACTTGGCGGGTGGAGTTATGGCTGCTCTTTCTGGTGGACGAATGGCCTGTTCAGGCCATTCCTAAATTGTTATATTTATACATATTTAGTCTTTAACTATTTTCTCTTTTCCATTAGGCCGCTGGTAGCGATAATTTTTACTGAATTTTTTGCTACCCTAAATTGATTAATTGATAATTTTCTGACTAATTCTGAGATTGAATCGGCAGTTTATATTTGCTGCCGATAAGTTTGGCGCGAATGCGTTGGTCTTGAAAATTTTAAGACAGATATTCCCGAGGCATTGATACAGTAGCCTCGTGTATATCCGTCTCTCCCAGGTTTCTTTTACTGATGAAGTGTGACCTATGGTAGACTAGCTTAATTTAATTTAATTAAGCTGTTCTATCATTAAAGACACCGAAACGATGCATCGTATAAAAGATGAATTAGGGTAAATGTTTTTAAATTTTCACTTATTTCCGAATTACACTACTTGGCGGTTGGAGTTATGGCTGCTCTTTTGGTGGACGAATGGCCTGTTCAGGCCATTCCTAAATTGTTATATATTATTATATATATATATATATATATAATATATATATATATATATATATATATATATATATATATATATATAAACGTAAATACAAATGAAAGGGGGTAGGTAATTAACAATTAAGCCCTAATGGCAGAAATAATAGAGGTCACAAAATGACCGGGTGGGTAAGACTAGTCATAAGTATAGTGCTTTAGTTGCTTTGGAGTTAATTTAAATCGTATTTTAGCAAAGGCGGTGCCTAATTATCACCCTCCATCACTTACATATGTGTGTGTGTGTGTGTGTATGTATGTATATATATATATATAGTATATATATATATATATATATATATACATATATATATATAATATATATGATATATATATATATATATAATATATATATATACATAATATAAGCAATAAGGGTTAGCAACGAGTTGCCTTACCACATACCGAATTAGAAATAGCCAGTCAAAGGGTTATAGCTATTTCTTCTACTAAAAAGGGAGATCTCAGTAAAAACAGCATTTGGAAGGCAGACACAAACAGGTAAGAGAGAATGAATTGACTGCACAATCTATCATACATTTTTTTTAGTTATCCACGGACGTTACGTTTCGAAATCAAGTTTTAAGGAAAGCATAAGAACTAAATATTAAATATTAAATAATAAATAATTCTATCTTACCGAAACTTCTTTTCTCTTCAGCGTAGAATACTATAATCATAAATGATTATATATGAATTTTGAGATACCAGAAGGCACCAACTCCACTCAGTATCAGAGCGAGCTAGAATCCGCAACTGGTATCACCGAATTCAATTGTGAATGAAACGATTGTGTCAACAGCCCCTTCCCACCCGCGTGTAGCCAAAACAAGATGCTGTGGTCATCTACTGAGATAAAATATGGTTATCCGTAATAATGAAGGGTGAAATTAATTAATTTGGAAAAATTATCAATTACACCAAGTAGTCTTCGGCATGTAAAAGCCTCATTCGAGGAAAATTTAAGTAATACTAAGCATAAGGGTTTAGCAACGAGTTGCCTTACCACATACCGAATTTAGAAATAGCAGTCAAAGGGTTATAGCTATTTCTTCTACTAAAAAGGGAGATCTCAGTAAAAACAGCATTTGGAAGGCAGACACAAACAGGTAAGAGAGAATGAATTGACTGCAATCTATCATACATTTTTTTTTTTTTAGTTATCCACGGACGTACGTTTTAAATCAAGTTTTAAGGAAAGCATAAGAACTAAATATAAATATTAATAAAAATAATTCTATCTTACCGAAACTTCTTTTCTCTTCAGCGTAGAATACTATAATCATAAATGATTATATATTGAATTTTGAGATACCAGAAGGCACCAACTCCACTCAGTATCAGAGCGAGCTAGAATCCGCAACTGGTATCACCGAATTCAATTTGTGAATGAAACGATTGTGTCAACAGCCCCTTCCCACCGCGTGTAGCCAAAACAAGATGCTGTGGTCATCTACTGAGATAAAATATGGTTATCCGTATAATGAAGGGTGAAATTAATTAATTTGGAAAAATTATCAATTACACAAGTAGTCTTCGGCATGTAAAAGCCTCATTCGAGGAAAATTTAAGTAATACTAAGCAATAAGGGTTTAGCAACGAGTTGCCTTACAACATTACCGAATTTAGAAATAGCAGTCAAAGGGTTATAGCTATTCTTCTACTAAAAAGGAGATCTCAGTAAAAACAGCATTTGGAAGGCAGACACAAACAGGTAAGAGAGAATGAATGACTGCAATCTATCATACATTTTTTTTTTTTTTTTTAGTTATCCACGGACGTACGTTTCGAAATCAGTTTTAAGGAAAGCATAAGAACTAAATATTAAATATTAAATAATAAATAATTCTATCTTACCGAAACTTCTTTTCTCTTCAGCGTAGAATACTATAATCATAAATGATTATATATTGAATTTTGAGATACCAGAAGCCACAACTCCACTCAGTATCAGAGCGAGCTAGAATCCGCAATGGTATCACCGAATTCAATTTGTGAATGAAACGATTGTGTCAACAGCCCCTTCCCACCCGCGTGTAGCCAAAACAAGATGCTGTGGTCATCTACTGAGATAAAATATGGTTATCCGTAATAATGAAGGGTGAAATTAATTAATTTGGAAAAATTATCAATTACACCAAGTAGTCTTCGGCATGTAAAAGCCTCATTCGAGGAAAATTTAAGTAATACTAAGCAATAAGGGTTTAGCAACGAGTTGCCTTACCACATACCGAATTTAGAAATAGCAGTCAAAGGGTTATAGCTATTTCTTCTACTTAAAAGGGAGATCTCAGTAAAAACAGCATTTGGAAGGCAGACACAAACAGGTAAGAGAGAATGAATTGACTGCAATCTATCATACATTTTTTTTTTTTTATCCCGGACGTACGTTTCGAAATCAAGTTTTAAGGAAAGCATAAGAACTAAAATAAAATTAAATAATAAATAATTCTATCTTACCGAAACTTCTTTTCTCTTCAGCGTAGAATACTATAATCATAAATGATTATATTTGAATTTTGAGATACCAGAAGGCACCAACTCCACTCAGTATCAGGCGAGCTAGAATCCGCAACTGGTATCACCGAATTCAATTTGTGAATGAAACGATTGTGTCAACAGCCCCTTCCCACCCGCGTGTAGCCAAAACAAGATGCTGTGGTCATCTACTGAGATAAAATATGGTTATCCGTAATAATGAAGGGTGAAATAATTAATTTGAAAAATTATCAATACACCAAGTAGTCTTCGGCATGTAAAAGCCTCATTCGAGGAAAATTTAAGTAATACTAAGCAATAAGGGTTTAGCAACGAGTATCACCAAATTCAATGTTTGAATGAAAAGATGTGTCACCAGCCCCTTCTAGCAATTCCGTTGCTAAACCCTTATTGCTTAGTATTACTTAAATTTTCCTCGAATGAGGCTTTTACATGCCGAAGACTACTTGGTGTAATTGATATTTTTCCAAATTAATTAATTTCACCCTTCATTATTACGGATAACCATATTTTATCTCAGTAGATGACCACAGCATCTTGTTTTGGCTACACGCGGGTGTGAAGGGGTGTTGACACAATCGTTTCATTCACAATTGAATTCGGTGATACCAGTTGCGGATTCTAGCTCGCTCTGATACTGAGTGGAGTTGGTGCCTTCTGGTATCTCAAAATTCAATATATAATCATTTATGATATAGTATTCTACGCTGAAGAGAAAAGAAGTTTCGTAAGATAGATTATTTATTATTAATATTAATATTGTTCTTATGCTTTCCTTAAAACTTGATTTCGAAACGTACGTCCGTGGATAACTAAAAAAAAAAAAAAATGTATGATAGATTGCAGTCAATTCATTCTCTCTTACCTGTTTGTGTCTGCCTTCCAAATGCTGTTTTTATGAGATCTCCCCTTTTTAGTAGAAGAAATAGCTATAACCCTTTGACTGCTATTTCTAAATTCGGTATGTGGTAAGGCAACTCGTTGCTAAACCTTATTGCTTAGTATTACTTAAATTTTCCTCGAATGAGGCTTTTACATGCCGAAGACTACTTGGTGTAATTGATAATTTTCCAAATTAATTAATTTCACCCTTCATTATTACGGATATACATATATATATATATATATATTCATAGATACGACGAGCTTCTTACACTTTTCGTCAACCAAATCTACTCACAAGGTTTTGCTGGGTCCGAGGCTATAGTAGAAGACACTGGCTCAAGGTGCCACGCGGTGGGACTGAACTCGGAACCATGTGGTTGGTAAGGAAGCTACTTAACACATAGGTACTCTTGCACCTGAAAAGTGGGTATTACTACTGGGATCTGCTAGCAGATATATAGTTTTTATTCTGTATTTGAAGAATTGTCTTCAGCTGGGTGAATGGCAAAATCAGTGCGTCGTACAAAACGACACATATTTATCTACAGTACAGTACATTCCTAATTAAAATCCTGCAAATGTAAATATTGTACTTCGGCCTTTTGGCTTAAGGTTATCCTTTCAGGTCATCTTCGGACCCTCAATATCTCCCGCCCTCTCTCTTTCCTCCTCTCTCTCTCTTTCTTTTTCTCTCCATTTCTCTCTCCTCTATTCATCCGCACATCTCTCTTTCTTTCTCTCTCAAACTCTCAAACTCTCTCTCTCCTCCTCTATCTCATTTTCACTTTCCTCTCTACGGTTAGAAATTGGCCAAGCTGCTGACCATGATTTATTGATATTAGCGCTGGACATATAACTCATTTGTACATTCTACACACAAACGCTCATACACGCACGTGCGACGACCACACCCATATGTATATTCTTTTATTCTATTATTCTTTTACTTGTTTCAGACTGTGACCGTTGTGGTGAACCACCTTATATATAATATATATATATATATATATATATATATATATATATTATTATAATATATATATATATATACACAAACGCACAAATATATATATGTGTGTATATAGATATATATTCATACAATACACCAAATATATATATATACATATATATATATATGTATATATTTATATATATATATATATATATGTATATATATATATATATATATATATATATAAAATAATATGTTACATTACTCGATAGTTTCAGATGCCGAAAGTGGGAATCCACGCCCGCATCTCTCGGTTCTTGGCTATTTTCAAATAGCATTTGAAACTCAAAGTTTTATCTTGACTATCGAGTAATGTAACATATTATTTTATAGATAAATTTCCTCTATTTACATAATATTGAGGTCTCTTTCTTTCTTTTGTTATCTTACCGTTTTACCAATATATACATATATATATAATATATAAGTACATACATATATCGTAAATTCCCCAAAAACGAAGAACCACAAAAACAATAGCACCAGGTCGTGGTACATGTAATGTATTAGCAGACGCTCAATCAAGGAAACAATGACGGTTTAACGTTTCGAGCAAAGCTCTTCTTCAGAAACAGGAAAGTCCAATAAAAAGGAAGACGGAGTAAGAAAGTCGCCAACGATTCACATGTGGTTATATCTATTAATCCATCTCTCTCTCTCTCTCTCTCTCTCTCTCTCTCTCTATATATATATATATATATATATATATATATCAAAAGTTGAGTCCAGAATAATCCATAGGTAGGAGAGATGCAGCCGGAGTGTAAAATGTCCAAAAGAGAATCCGTAAAGGGTAGAAAGGTAGAAAGTCCAGTGGAGAAGTTCGTAGGTGATAAGAGGGGACAGGACACACGTGAGCGTGTGATATATGGGGAGATTTCACGAAAAAAACAAAAGACGAAGGCAGGTCGTGTAGAAAACAAACATATGTATTAGTATAACGCTCGGGAATTGAAAAAGACTTTTACGTTTCGAGCCTACAATCTTCCACAGAAAGAAACAAGGAGAGAAACAAGGAGAGAAAAAAATGTGTATAGTGGCTACCGATCAATCATGGTGAATTAAGTGTAAAATCAATAAATCAGTGGCCACCATGTAACATAATATATTATGGGTAAAAATTATTATTAAGGGTACTGAGAAACAGCACCAACTTGCTAGAGATAGACGTCAAATGACTCTAAAAAACACTTTAAATTACAACCCATTAGTACCAGGCTGCAAGGGAGTAAATGAATAAAAGGGATTTAGTAAAAATATTTTTGAGACTAATTCTTGATCGTCCAGTTTCTGGTTTAGTAAAACAATTACTTTATCGTCATCAGACGAATATACGAAAAGTACATAAATTTAAATATTGGGTTGTCTGGAAAGTTCGAGCCGATTTTTAAACGAAAGAAAAAAGTCAATAAATACTTGCCATTATATTTTTAATCGACCAAATATGAACCATTTTGTTGCACAATGCGTCTCCATTTTTTTTTAACTTGAAAATACCCTCTTCCCAGAATTGAGTTGGTTTCATGGTAAAGAATTCATCAAGGTGTCTTTTTACGTCATCAAAGGAATTGAAATTTAAACCATTATACTATTCTGCAGAGACCTGAATAAGTGGAAATCCGAAGGAGCAATATCTGGTGAAAATAGATGGTGGTGCAACACATCCCAGCCGAGCTGTAGCTAGTTTTGTCTGGTTCCGGAAATGAGCTTTCTTATCTTTTTAAAGGGTTACAGTATTAACACAGGTTATAGGAACATAAATCTTCTTCCACGAAAAGATAGCTTAAACTGTGCTCTAAATGGTGGTGTAGTCAAATTCTATTTTATGGACTCAAACATGTTCTAAAATAAGTCGAAAGGTAAGCTACTATATATCGGCACGAACTTTCCGGACAACCCAATATATATGCATACCCATATAAGCACATGCGTATATATACTAGTACATACATATATTCACATATATATATACGAGGCAAATCCGATTATCTTACACCACGTGCGTACTTCATCAAGGTAATACCGCGGCAAATATCAGGATCTGAGTGAATAAATAAATATATAAGCATACATAATTAAGGATAAAATCAATTAACGATCTTATTAGTGACCAGCATGTAACAAAAACCACATATGTAAAAATTAATATAGATATATAATTATGTAGATGTAATTATAATTAAGAGTACTGAGAAACAGCAACTATATGCTCGAGATAGACGTCAAATGATGCTAAAACCATTTCAAATTCCATAGCATTAGCACAAGGCTGACAGTGAGTAAATGAATAAAAGGGATTTAGTAAAAATATTTCTGTGGGGTTAATTCTTGTTCGTCCGATTTCTGGTTTAGTAATTCGATTAATTTACCGTCATTAGTACCTCTTTTACTCTTTTACTCTTTTACCTGTTTCAGTCATTTGACTGCAGCCATGCTGGAGCACCGCCTTTAGTCGAGCAAATTGAACCCAGGACTTATTCGTTTTAAGCCCAGTACTTATTATATCGGTCTCTTTTGCCGAACCGCTAAGTTACGGGGACGTAAACACACCAGCATCGGTTGTCAAGCAATGCTAGGGGGACAAACACAGATACAAAAACATACACACATATATATATACATATATACGACAGGCTTCTTTCAGTTTCCGTCTGCCAAATCCACTCACAAGGCATTGGTCGGCCCGAGGCTATAGCAAGATGCCACGCAGTGGGACTGAACCCGGAACCGTGTGGTTGGTAAGCAAGCTACTTACCACACAGCCACTCCTGCGCCTATATATTTACATTTACCTAAAAGTAAATACATATACATATGCATACAAATATATGCGTATATATAAATATAATAGTTAGACGATACAAAAAGGACAGGAGAAAACAAGGTCATTCGGAGCTTACTATCCTCAGTCGAGTTCCAGATCGTCTTTTCAGTTTCGGCCAGTTACACTCGAGACTGCCCCAATCTGGCCAGCCCCAAGAAAATCTAAGCTAAGAGCAGTAGACTCTTTGGAAGAAAGCAAGCGAATGTATAAAAAAGCAAGGACGAAAAACAACGGAGAAATGGTACACAATTACAAATACAAACAACAGGACATCAACAACTGGTATACGTTTAGAGTGGAGGTGCAATGGCCCTGTGGTTAGGGCAGTGGAGTCGCGGTCGTGGGATCGTGGTTTCGATTCCCGGACCGGGCATTGTGAGTATTTTTTGAGCGAAAACACCTAAATCTCCACATGGCTCCAGCAATGGGTGGTGACGAACCCTGCTGTATTCTTTCACCACAACTTTCTCTCACCCTTTCCTCCTATTTCTGTTGTACCTGTATTTCAATGGGGCCAGACTTCTCACACACTGTGTCACGCTGAAACTCCCCGAGAACAACGTTGACGGTACACGTGTCTGTGGAGTACTCAGCCACTTATATGTTAATTTCACGAGCAGGCTGTTCCGTTGATCGGATCAACTGGAACCCTCGTCGTTGTAACCGACGATACGTTTAGAAGTTAGTCAGACTTATATAACACAAAGAAAATCTATACACAAATGGATTCAGTGTAGAATGAAAAAAATTATTCAATAATGAAATATCATACACAGTTGATATGACAGATATGTCAAGTAATCTTTGTTGAATTTTAATATTTATAATACACTTAATCGTGTAACTATTCCGCCATTGGTGTAATTGAAGTGACGAACGCGCATGAAACAAAAAAAAAAAGAAAAAAATTAGTTTACATTCATGAGCATACATACGGGTACACGCACAAATACAGTCTCATATAAGATGGCGAATGTTTCGTCTGTCTTTACGTTCTGAGTTCAAATTCCACCGAGGTCGACTGTGCCTTTCATAGTCTCATATACATTTATATATTCATTTATTTCTAATTAGAATCATACGTAATAAGGGGAGTAAATGTGTGTGCGTGTGTGTGTGTGTGTGCATATGCGTGTATGTACGCATTTATGAATTATACAATATATGTTTTTGTATATGAATAAAATATATATACAGACATAGATCTATAAGTTATATATACATGTATATCAGTAATATGTGTGTGTGTGGTATATAGAATATGTATGTAAGCATATATACATATATGTGTGTATGAGTGTTTTTATATATATGTATATATATATATATACATATATATATATGTGTATGTGCGCATATATATATATATATATATATATATACATACATATATATGTGTGAGCGTGCATATATATATATATATATATATGTATATAGATATATGTACCTACGTATATATGTGTGCTTTGTGAGTGAATCAAAAATTTTATATATCTGTCTCTATATATTTATGTAAATATAAAAGTAATACACAAATGCGTTCGTGCATATATGTGTGTGTATATGTTTGTGTGCGTATACATATGCTACGTTTGTGTGTGTGTGGGGGGGGGGTCCGTGTGTGTATGCGCGCGTATTATTTGCGATTGTGTATATCAGAGAATCAGCATGTCTACCTGAGCGTGTGTATGTTTTTGTGTGTATGTGTGAGTGTGTGTGTGTGTATATGTGTGTGAGTGTGTGTGTGTGTAAGTGGGTGAGCGTGTTTAATATTATGTGTGTGTGTGTGTGTGTTTGTACGTGTGTGTGTGTGTGTTTGTACGTGTGTGTGCGTATGCGTGTGATATTTGCGTGCGTGCATATTAAAAAGATTAAGATGAAACTTTTGTAACAAATTTAGATTAAAGACACTTTAGAAATACAAATACCATGCATAAAAGCAACAACAGCAACATCAACAACAACAGTAACAAAAACAAAATATCAAGAAAAACATACAAAAAGCGGCAACAAATAACATTCTTAAACAAAAGCTGTTACACAAACTATCATATATATATACATATATATACATATATATACATATATACATATATATACATATGCATAGCCACAGTGTCACACACACATATACACACATACACACACACGTATATACTGATATCGAAGCAAACACGCGAGAAATATCAGAGAGTAGCAACGATGATTTTCTTGTCAGTAAAACTTAGTCAAAATCTCTGAAAAAAGGTTTCTTCGCGGTTTCAGGCAAAAATAATGAATTTTTGAAATAAAAAGAATTTATACAAACAAGAATTAAATATGTATATATATACAAATCCATGTATGCATGCGTGTGGCATGCATATATATATACATACATATATACATGCATATATATATATATTATATTTGTGTAGTGTATGAATATATTATTATCTATATATATATATAGAAATATATATAATATATATATATATATATATATACAATATATATATATAATATAATATATCATCTATATATATATATATATATATATGTGTGTGCGTGTGTGTGTATTCGTTTATCTATAATACATTTGTATGTAGTATGTGTATATGTGTGTGAATGTATAACATAGCAGATTGTTTTCTTTTTAAATCTACAAATGCGAATGTTTGGCTAAAGAAATCTTCCATTCCACATTTAAAGTTTCTTATCATTTTAGAATAGTTTTCAAAAGATTTTTGAAATGAATGTACCGTTTTATAATCTCATTAATTTTCACAATAATTCTCTGCTATCTTGTTATATTTTCACTTAATCAATAAAACGGCTTACAATATCACCGGATATACCATAATAGAAAGAGGAGATATATGTGTAGACGAAGGTGAATGTTATATATCTCTGTGTGCTTATTCGAAAACATAATATACCTGTTTTTGTACGTGTGTGTGTAAGTGTGTGCTTGTGCGGACTCCTGTGTGTATGTAAATGTATACGACTACGTAAAAATGCGTGCTTTTCTTAGTATCTGTAGGTGTAATAACATGTAAAGCGAGAGACGATGAGAGATAGAGGAGAAAAAAGCTAAAGCACAACGTTCAAAAAGAAACAACAAACTTTCTCATCCTTTGTCCAGTCTCATGCATATGGACGTATCTACCTATATATGTGTGTATTTGTCTGTGTGGCCGTGTGTATACTTGTGTGTGTGTGTGTTGTGTGTGGTGTGTGTGTAAGTAGTTATCTGTCTACCTATCAATCTGTCTGTCACTCTCTGTCTATATATCTATCTTTCCTTCTCCCTCCCTCTCTCTCTCTCTTGCTTATATTATAATATATATATATAGTAGATAGATAGATAGATAGATACATACATACATACATACATACATACATACATACATAGATGTATATAAATAGATAAAATATATGCGTGTATATATATATATACATATGTAATATATTATATATATATATATTATATATATATATATATAATATATATATATACACACATATATATATATACATATATATATATGCATATATATAAGCATATATATATATGCATATATGTGGTGTGTCTGTGTCTGTGTTTGTGCCATGTATCGTTGCTATTATACAAAAGTGTTGTAAGTCCAAAACATTGCTTTTTCAGAAAACGAAAACATACTTCCGCCATTCCATTGTAAATCCGTTGTACTACACACTTCGTCAGTTTTTGATACCTTGACATTTGAAGCAGCTGGAGATACGATAATTTGGCAAAAAGAACCGGGTATTGCAAGCAAAAAGGAATATTCTTTACTACTCTAGGCACAAGGTCCGAAATTTTAGGGGAATGGGCCAGTCGATTAGATCGACCGCAGTACGCAATTGGTTTTTAATTTCTTGACCCCGAAATGATTTAAGGCAAAGTCGACCTTGCCGGAATTTGAACTCAGAACGTAAAGACAGATGAAATACCGCTAATCATTTCGCCCAACATGCTAACGTTTCTTATTTCTTTATTTACCACAAGGGGCTAAACATAGAGGGGACAAAGAAGGACAGACAAACGGATTAAGCCGATTATATCGACCCCAGTGTGTAACTAGTACTTATTTAATAAACCCTGAAAGGATGAAAGGCAAAGTCGACCTCGGCGGAATTTGAACTCAGAACGTAGCGGCAGACGAAATTCCTATTTCTTTACTACGCATAAGAGGATAAACAAAGAGAAAACAAACAAGGACAGACAAAGGCATTAAGTCGATTATATCGACCCCAGTGCGTAACTGGTATTTATTTAATCGACCCCGAAAGGATGAAAGGCAAAGTCGACCTCGGCGGAATTTGAACTCAGAACGTAACAACAGACGAAATATGGCTACGCATTTCGCCCGGCGTGCTAACGTTTCTGCCAGCTCGCCGCCTTAGCAAAATGATTATTGAAAAAAAATGTATTTGACCAAATGTGGACATGCGACAGTTTAGCATAATACTAACCATATATATATATGTGTGTGTGTGTGTGTGTGTGTGTGTGTGTGTGTGTGTGTGTGTGTGTGTGTTGTGTTTGTGTGTGTGTGTGTATGGATGTATGTATTATATACACATATACGGCTCCGTTAGCAGGAATACCAAGATACATAGGTATACCAAGACATATGTAAGCATTGTGTGATTACGACTTATATCTAATGTTAGCATGAATATTAAAACTATTACGATTATAAATTCTGGTGGGAGACCAATAACTTCTCCTGTAAACGAGTTGAAATATTTCCTTTTATACAGAGACTATTCTTCGGTCGATTTGAGCTCCAATCGACATGACGTGCCTTATACCGGGACACAAAGGCCGTACGTGAATGGATTCACCCTAAAGTATGTTTGATATTAAAGTAATTGTGACAACAAGTTCAATATTAACTGTGATATTCGTTCGTGTTTAGGAGCCAATGGTCGTGTGCATGAGGGCGGTGCTAAAATTACTTTGAAACTAAATATTCTTCGATCGAATGTAGTTAGGCATACTGTACATAACCAGACGTAAATAAAGTGCTTACTATCAGATAAATATATCGACCGACGTGCTTTATAGATACAAGTATCAGCACTGCCTCAGATACAAAGTTGAAGCCAATAACCAGAAAATGCTTTATTTATATTTACGCCAATTTTCTTTCACGAACACTTAATACATGGAGTTCATAGCTGCCAACTCCAAATATATTTTCTAGGACAAAAAGATTTTCCCTGACTAGAGTAATAGTATATATACGAGGTCAGATGGATAAGTATCCGGACCGTGACCATAGTAACGAAGGTGAAGCACGCAGAGGGAAGCCGCTTGGCACAGATTGACCTTGGACTTTGCTGTGCAATCGCACTAAGTTTTAGCATTCTAGCTCACATTCGCTCTTTACAGCAGAGCTTGAAATGAAACTGTGTAGTGTGTGATCGTCTCATTGATCATGACAGAGAAAGTTGTAATGGTAATAACTGCTCAGAGGCCAACGAAAAGTTGCAGAAAGTGTATGGAGAGGAGTGTATGAGCGGCACACAAGTGTACTAGTGCTTCAGACTTCTCCAAGAAGGCTGAAAAATGTCAATAGTAATGAACGTTCTGGGAGACCTGCAACCAGCAGAACTGAGAAAAACACCGCAGATGTGCGTGCAGCTGTGAGGGGGAATCGTCGAATCACTATCCGTGAGTTATCAGAAGATATGCAGATTAGTTACGGTTCAGTTCAGTCCATTACCAGTGACGATTTGGGTATGAGACGCATGTCTGCCAAGTTTGCGCCAAAACTGTTTTCAGCTGACCAACAAGGCACTCGGGTTCCTGTTGCACAAGATCTCTTTCATCGTGTCGAAAATGATGACAAGTTTTTGAAAACTTTGCACAGGATTCTGAGCGCGTATCATCAAACTTTAGGCAAGATTTGATGCAGATTTTCTGCTCAGTTTTCTCGGTCCCGGTGAATGCGACGATCGCAAGTTACACACGTTCTTTCCAAGCACTTCTATAAACAGCGAAAATAAGCTAGAATGTTAAAACTGAATGTGCATGTACAACAGACTTGAAGGTCAATGTATATCAAACGGCTTCACTTTGAGTGCGTCAGTTTCGTTACTACAGCAACAGTCCGGATATTTATTGATGAGACCCCGTATATATATGTGTGTGTGTGTGTGTGTGTGTGAGAGAGAGAGAGAGAGAGAGGAGAGAGAGAAGAAAGCCTACAGAATAGCGTAATCGAAATGACAAAATATGTTAAATATGCAAAGGTCATGCAGCCATCAGTCTTCCTTTCGACATATCGATGTAAAAAAAAAGCCACTAAGTTTGCTTGACACGTATGTGATCTAGATACCACAAATAAGCGAGCAAAGCATCGTGGAGAAATCTGTACTAAATGTAAATGCATCAAAGAGATACAAGCTATGCGTCACTGAAAACTCATACATTCTTTTTAATGCAAGAATGTCACCAGGCTACTCAATTGGAGACCAGATATATTTAGTAGATGCAAGTATATGAATAAATTTCTTTTGCCGCACTAGAGAACACTGCCGTCTCCGGATTGAGCTCTTGTCTCACAGACTTTACCTTCTTTCCTTCCCTTTCTTTTACTGTTTGTGTTCACATTTTGTTATGTCGTTCCACTTCCTTTGCATCAACTCTCTTCAATTACTTACCTCGCGTTTTATGTATATGAAATGACACACACACATACATATACACACATATATATACATGAACATTATATATATATATATATATATATATATATATATATATAGATATATATATATATATATAATATATATATATCTATATATTATATATATATATATATATTCTTTTATTCTTATATTTGTGTCAGACATTTGACTGCGGCCATGCTGAAACACCGTCTTTAAGTTGAGCAAATCGACTCCAGGAGTTATACCTTTTAAGCCTAGTACTTATTCTATCGGGACTTTTTGCCGAACCGCTAGTTCACGGGGACTTAAACACACCAACATCGGTTGTCAAAACACAGGCACAAGCATATACATATATATACAATATATGTGTGTGTGTGTGTGTGTGTACGACGAGCTTTTTTCAGTTTCCTACAACCAATTTCACTCACAAGGCTTTGGTCGGCTCGAGGCTATAGTAGAAGACACTTGCGTTGTGGGACTGAACCTGGAACCATGTGTTTTGTAAGCAAGCTACTTACCGCACAGACACACAAAGACATGCACACACACACACACACACACACACACACACACACACATACATACATACATACATACATACATACATACATACATACATACATACTCAACACATATATAACGGGTTCGGTGGTTTTTTCGATGTTATTATGATTATTATTATATTATTATGATTATTATTATTATTATTATTATTAATATTATTATTATATTATTATTATTATCATTATTAATATTATTATTATTATCATTATTATTATTATTATTATTATTATTATTATTATTATTATTATTATTATTATTATTATTATTATTATTATTATTATTATTCAGGTCACTGCTTGGAATCGAACTCGGAATCTTGGGCATATTAGCCTGAATAATAATAATGACAATAATAATAATAATAATAATAATAATAATAATAATATAATAATAATGGTGATGATGATGATGATGATGATGATGACGGTGATAATAATAATAATATTAATAATAATAATATTGATAATGATCATGTTGTATGTGTGTGTTTTTGCATGTGTGTATGTGTGCTGTGTGTGTGTTTGCATAGGTGTGCGTATATATATGTATGTGTACGTTTGTGTGTTTGTGTCTGTTGTGTTTGTGTATACGTGAGTGTGTGCTTGCACTTGTCTGCATGTGTGTTCGGTGTGTGTTTGCGTGTGTGTATGTGTTTGTATATGTGTGTGCGTACGTATGTGTGTTTCTGTGTCTCGTGTGTTTTTTGTACGTGTGTGTGTTTGTGTATGCGTCTGTATACATGTGTGTGTGTGCGTGTGGGTGGATGTATGTATAGGATGAGATGGAGAGGTATATAAGATACCATATAAGGCACATTCGGGGTTTATTAAAAGTATCTCCACCTCTACCGGACGCATCCTTATTACAAAATGGCAGCTCAACACGAGAAGGGGAGATAATCCCGGGAATAAAAATTTTCAGCTTTGACATGATATTAAGTGAAAAGGACAGGCTTATATACTGGTTGTCTGGGTGTAAGAGGTTAACAGTGGACGCGTGTTCCTAACGAGGAGCTGGTCGACATTGCAATTTGGTAATTATGTCATCCCTCTAGAGGCAAAGGTAATTTTAGTAGCTCGGGAATTTACGTAGTCTGATGAATAATAATCCAGACAGTTACCATAGTAACGAAGCTGAAACATGTAAAATAAAGCCGCTTGGCACAGATGTTTTCTGCAGGGGAAAACGACAGCCAAAACACTTATACTTCAAACAGCTTACAAGGACGATACCATGAGCCAAACACAATTTTACGAGTGGATTTCACGCCTTATAAATTGTCACTTGTCGCTCGAAGACCAACCACGTCCAAGGTGACCGTCGACCTCTCGAACGAATGAAAGCATCATAAAAATTTATGAACTGATTTTGGACGACCGTCACTTAACAATTGACGAACTTTTTGACATGATCGGTGTACCCTGGAGCTCGTGGCAAAGAATTTTGAGCGAGAAATTGCGAATGAAAAGAGTTGCAGCTAAATTGGTCCCTCGTTTGCTCACGGAAGATCAAAAGCAGTTACGACTGAGAACTGAGTGCGTCGTGAAGGGAAAGAACAGTTAGAAGTTGATGGGACGTTTTTCGAATATCACCTCTTGTGACGGATGCTGGTGCCACGGAATTTGCAGATGAGGAAGAGGAGAACAAAAACCGACGGAGGCGTTAAAAGTCATCACTTCGTAAGAGTTCCAGCACTAATTCGAAACAGTAGAAAACGCGTCTGGATCGATGCATTGCTTCAAATGGAAAATACTTTGAAGGCGAAAAAAGTGTAAACATGTAAAATTAATATTACGAAATAAAATAATATTATAAAACTCCAGTTTGTTTTACTTATCCCCACGTACAGGAAATTAAAGGTTATGGCCAATCAACGAGTTGTCATTGGTTTCCACCTATAAAGCGTTTAGCAATATAGGCGACTCGTCTGGACACATGGACTATTGACAATATACATACATACATACATACATACATACATACATATATATATAGGCGCAGGAGGGGCTGTGTGGTAGGTAGCTTACTTACCAACCACATGGTTCCGGGTTCAATCCCACTGCGTGGCATCTTGGGCAAGTGTCTTCTACTATAGCCTCGGGCCGACCAAAGCCTTGTGAGTGGATTTGGTAGATGGAAACTGAAAGAAGCCCGTCGTATATATGTATATATATGTGTGTGTGTATGTTTGTGTGTCTGTGTTTGTCCCCCTAGCATTGCTTGACAACCGATGCTGGTGTGTTTATGCCCCCGTCACTTAGCGGTTCGGCAAAAGAGTCCGATAGAATAAGTACGAGGCTTACAAAGATTAAGTCCCGACTTTGCTCGACTAAAAGGCGGTGCTCCAGCATGGCCGCAGTCAAATGACTGAAACAAGTAAAAAGAGTAAAAGAATATATATATATATATATATAATATATATATATATAATATATATACATATATATATAAATAAATATACATATATATATAAATATATATACATATATATAAATATATATATATATATATATATATAACACACACACATATATATATATATTATATATATATATATATATATATATATATATATATATACATACGCATATATATACATATATGTGTGTGTGTGGTAAGATCAAGTATAGCTGGCTTCTTGGAGATCCACAAACTCCTAAATTCAAACAAGCATGGCTCTCCCTTTGGCATGGACTGTCTAACACAGCTCTTACATCACATCGATGATATACTTAAGGCTTTGCGAACAGGTTCAAACTCTGATGTCGTATATCTTGACTTCAGTAAAGTGTTCGACAGAGTTGACCATAATATCTTGCTCTCGAAATTGGCAAATGTTGGAATCCGTGGAAAACTTCTAAACTGGATTGAGTATTTCCTGACGAACAGTAAAGAAAAGGTTGTGTTCGATGGAGTCCACTGAAACCCAGAAAAAGTCATCAGTGGTGTCCCTCAGGGGAATGTCCTGGGCCCGCTCTTCTTTATAATAAACGACCTTTCCCGCGTCGTAAAACACAGCAAAGTGAAAATATTTGTTAATGACACCAAGCTCCAGAAAATAATTAATGAAGAAGAAGACCGAACTTACCTCTAGGCTAATCTACATGCGGTGAGTCAATGGACAGAAAGAAACAAAATGCATTTTAGAAAAAAGACTATGCTACAACAACCATACTCTCTTCGTTTAGGAAGAGGGTAGCAGCTAATAATATCAGAGACCTAGGAGTAATTGTTGATAACAATCTCAGTTGGAATGCCCACATCAACAATAAGGTCGATATACCTCTTAGGATGAGCTCCTGGATCCTAAGAACCTTCAGGTCCAGAGAACGAAGTGTTATAATTCCAATTTTCTCCTACTTTGTACGGCTACACCTCGAATACTGCTGCCCCCTGTGGTCTTCCCATACAAAACAAAACATCTCGAAAATTGAATCACTCCAGAAGGCATTCACTAAACGAATTAAGAGCATGACTGATTTAGATTATGCGGACCGTTTTAAAGCATTCAAACTCTTTTCTCTCCTAAGAAAAAAACAGCCTACGAAAAAAGGATGGCAGCAGATAAATCCCAAATTAGGAATCCTGAATACAGGAAAATACCTGTCAGCGGCCACATAGACAGATGTGCTTCAAATAAAAATCCAAAATTCACAACTTTGCCACTTTACCAATTCAGTAAC
>NW_021834073.1:27500-30460 GCF_006345805.1 Octopus sinensis | reverse complement strand
CAGTACAATAGTTTCATGCAACTCCATTTAATTGAACAATGCCATCATTACATTAATTTAAAATGTAGAGCAATCTTCAGCTGCACACAGACATAGAATTTAATAAATTAGAACAGATGGACACATTAGTATAATATGCCTAAAATCTCAAGAAGTTAAGGAGATAGACAAAGAAATGTCCTACTTCAGCATAGAAGTTACTTCTTGGTGATTTTAGGTATAATTACACTAATGTGTCCTTCTGTTCTTAATTTTTAAATTCTAGGTCTTTGTGCAGCTGAGGATTGCTCTGCATTTTAAATTGATGTAATATTGCATGTTCAATTAAATGGAGTTGCATGAAACGATCGTGCTGCATACCTCTGGATATCCTTGCTGCTTATTTTGATTTTAATCACCTTACTTTAAAATTGTATGGATAATTCCGTACTAAATTCTGGTGCCTCAACCCAAGTACCATATTCATCTGAATATCTGAATCTAAATTTTTGCTGAACTCATCTACCATACCCAAAGTATATTATATTATATATATAGTATGTGACCTCGTCTGTACCACTAGCGATTTTTTTTCCCCTGTCTCCCTTTCTGGGATCTTCCTTCTCCTATGTTTCCGACGAAGAGCTCCGCTCGAAACGTCAAACCCTTCCTTCTTCCCTTGTTCCTGAGCGTCCAATAATACTTTATTTGTTCCATGTCCTTGCGTTGTTGTTTTTGTTTTTGTTTTTTGTGTTGATTAACTTTATATTATATTTATATATAAGTTCAGCAAAAATTTAGATTCAAATGAATATGGTACTTAATAGATGCACCAGAATTTGTATGGTGTTATCCATAAAATTCGTTGGGGTGATTATAATCAAAATAAGCAACAAGAATGACTCCGGTAATTGGGTACGATCGTTTCGTACTACATCATTTCAAAATCAATTTTTCAAATTAATTTTGTATAATGGAAAACCTCTATAATTGGCTGATGGTACTCAGCATCTTAAATCGTTGTAATACTTACAACATTTAATAAAATGATGTAGTATGAAACGATCGTACCAAATTACCAGAGTCATTCTTGTTGCTTATTTTGATATATATATATATATATATATATATCATCATCATCACCATGATCATCGTTTAACGTCCGCTTTCCATGCTAGCATGGGTTGGACGGCTTAACTGGGGTCTGGGAAGCCCGAAGGCTGTACCAGGCCAGTCAGATCTGGCAGTGTTTCTTCAGCTGGATGCCCTTCCTAACGCCAACCACTCCGTGAGTGTAGTGGGTGCTCTTTACGTGCCACCGACACAGGTGCCAGACGAGGCTGGCGAACGGCTATGCTCGGATGGTGTGTTTTACGTGCCACCGGCACGGAGGCCAGGCAGGGCTGGCACGGCCACGATCGGATGGTGTTTGTTACGTGCCACCAGCACGGATGCCAGTTGATGCGGTGCTGGCTACGGCCACGTTCGGATGGTTCTCTTATGTGCCACCGGCACTGGTACCACAAACTACAAATTCCATTGATGCGGATCGATTTCGATTTGATACATCCATGCATATATGGGTACAGGACATCACCAAAGGGGTTCAAACAATACGAAAGAGGTGAACAAACGGGTTACATACATAAACAACGAGAAAAATGAAGAACCAGACGCGCAATACTCGAAATGAGGAGTAGATAGACAGCCAACAACTGACGAAGGGTCCTTTCTCTGTGTTTACTTGTCCTGTACCCATATATATATGTATGTATATATATGCTATATATTATGTGAAGGCGCATGGCTCAGTGGTTAAAGCGTCGAGCTTACGATCGTGAGGTTGTGAGCTCGAATCCCAGACCGGGCTGCGTGTTGTGTTCTTGAGCAAGGCACTTTATTTCACGTTGCTCCAGTTCACTCAGCTGTTGAAATGAGTTGCTACGTCACAGGTGCCAAGCTGTATCGGCCCTTTGCCTTTCCCTGGAAACACTGGTGGCGTGGAGAGGGGAGGCCGGTATCATGGGCGACTGCTGGTCTTCCATAAACAACCTTGCCCGGACTTGTGTCTAGGAGGGTAACTTTCTAGGTGCAATCCCATGGTCACTCATGACCGAAGGGGGTCTTTACCCTTTTTATATATTATTTACTATTATATATGTATATATGATATATGCACACACACATATATAGGCTTTATGCATATGTGTGTATACACGCGTATTAATGCACATATATACATACATATATAGGAGTGGCTGTGTGATAAGTAGTAGCTTGCTTGCCAACCACATGGTTCCGGGTTCAGTCCCACTGCGTGGCACCTTGGACAAGTGTCTTCTACTATAGCCTCAGGCTGACCGAAGCCTTGTGAGTGGATTTAGTAGACGGAAACTGAAAGAAGCCCGTCGTATATATGTATGTATATATATATATGTGTGTGTGCGTGTTTGTCCCCCTAGCATTGCTTGACAACCGATGCTGGTGTGTTTATGTCCCCGTTACTTAGCGGTTCGGCAAAAGAGACCGATAGAAGAATAACTGGGCTTACAAAAGAATAAGTCCGGGGTCGAGTTGCTCGATAAAGGCGGTGCTCCAGCATGGCCGCAGTCAAATGACTGAAACGAGTGTAAAAGAGTTTAAAGAGTATATATAAAAATACAAACTGGGACAAGAACGCAAAACATTTAGAAGACGATACGAAAAACACGGACGGGACATTCGAAGCCTTCAATCTTCAGTCAAGAACCGGATAATCCTCGCAATTTCGGCGATTGTATGTATACATATGCATATATATATATATACATATATATATATATATATATATAATATATATATATATATATATATATAATATATACACACATATACGAATACGCATACATACATATGCACACATTCACATAACGAGAGCAACAGTTTGATAGGTGAGATATATAAGAACCAACACGTTGCCAGACAAAGGAAGCATGTATGCA
>NW_021834073.1:0-22500 GCF_006345805.1 Octopus sinensis | reverse complement strand
GTCATTTGACCGCTGCCATGCTGGAGCACCGCCTTAAAGAAGGGTGTTTAGTGTAAGAAATCGACCCCCCAGGCCATATTCTTTGTAAGCGTAGTACTTATTCTATCGGTTTCTTTTGTCGGATCACTAAGTTACGAGAACAAACACACCAGCATCGGTTGTCAAGCAATGTCAGGGGGGATAGACATTGCACGCACAAATATACATATATAGGCAGAGGTAAAGACGGGGAGGCGCAGTGGCCCAGTGGTTAGGGCAGCGGACTCGCGGTTTCGATTACCGTTGTATATATAATATATATATATATATATATATATAATATATATATATAATGTATGTATATATATATAGTGTATGTGTATATATATGGTTGCACGTCTCTATGTATGTGAAAAATGTATGTGTATGTATATATATATATAGTGTGTATATATATATATCTATATGGTTTTATCTCTAATTCATATATATATATATATTTTATATATATATATATATATATATACACATACACTTTCCACATACATAGAGATGTGCTTTTTTTAACGGCCCTACCAGAATCCTCTAAGTTTGAAGAATTTCACAAACGGTCTTATTGTCTGCATATGTATCATACACACACTCAAATATGTGTGTATATTAGCGCACACACATACACACACACACATTCTTTATCCATGTTTGTCGGTGGTAACGTCTTTGGGTAGGCATTTGCGTCGGTATAATAAGTACACAAAATATATACATCATAGTTTTTAGAAAAGAGATGGCAAAATACATTCACTCACACGGGAAAAGTGATATATGTATTATATTTCTGTACTTGTTTCAGTCATTTGACCGCTGCCATGCTGGAGCACCGCCTTAAAGAAGGGTGTTTAGTGTAAGAAATCGACCCCCCCAGGCCATATTCTTTGTAAGCGTAGTACTTATTCTATCGGTTTCTTTTGTCGGATCACTAAGTTACGAGAACAAACACACCAGCATCGGTTGTCAAGCAATGTCAGGGGGGATAGACATTGCACGCACAAATATACATATATAGGCAGAGGTAAAGACGGGGAGGCGCAGTGGCCCAGTGGTTAGGGCAGCGGACTCGCGGTTTCGATTACCGTTGTATATATAAATATATAGGCAGAGGTAAAGACAGATGCGCAATGGCTCAGTGGTTAGGTCTGGTAATCGAAACTCGCGGTTTCGATTACCAGACCGGGCGTTGTGAGTGTTTATTGAGCGAAAACACTTAAAGCTCCACGAGGCTCCGGCAGGGGATGGGTGGCGAACCCTGCTGTACTCTTTCACCACAACTTTCTCTAATTGTTCCTGTTTCTGTTGTATTGTTCCCGTTTCTGTTGTGTCACGCTGAATCTCCCCGAGAACTATGTTAAGAGTACACGTGTCTGTGATACACGACGGGCTTCTTTCAGTTTCCGTCTATCAAATCCGTTTCCGTCCGGCCCGAGACTATAGTAGAACTGAACCCGGAACCTTATCACACAGCCACGCTTGCACACACACACACACAGTCCTATAAAGTTAATCCAAACAAGAAAACACAAAAAAGACACAACAACACGAGGACGTGGAACAAATATAGTATTATTGGACGCTCAGGAAAGAAGGGTTTAACGTTTCGAGCTGAGCTCTTCGTCAGAAACATAGGAGAAGGAAAGATCCCGAAAAGGGAAGACAGAGGAAAAAAAATCGCCATATATATATACACACATGTACACTGTGTAATTTGGAACCTAGTTATATAGACATTCTATTTGGTTATGTGTAACTTTTACAGCCTCATGTATGTATGTATTTGTGTGTATGTATATGATGCTCTGTAGGAAAATAGCTCAACTGATGAATATGAGTGATTCTGGGAGATACTGTGATATAAATAGCCAACGCATATCTCAGGCAAGACTTCCTTTTGTATGCCACCCCACAAAAAACACCCCTTTTTTTCTTTTTTCTTTTCTCTACAAACCCCCGTTTTCGGCTACGGAGTATACGAATCGGCAAAAAAAAATTTAGCAAAAATTGGCATTTTGAAATTACCCCAACTTCCATAATTTCTTCATTTTAAACTTTTTTCAGAATTTTTTTTTTTTTTTTTTTTTTTTCCAAATATGCGGAAACATGCGGAGATTATAATTCTGAAAAGAATTTCCAAAAGTTTTTGTAGAAAATTTTTTTTCAGAAATTAAAAAAAAAAAAAAAAGAGAAAAATACGGAGATTATGATTCTGAAAAAAAAAAATTCCAGAAATTTTTATAGTTACGGTTTGGGCTTTAGGGTTACGGAAAAAAAGTGAAAAATGAAGAAATTGGGGAGGGCAAATTTCAAAATGCCAATTTTTGGCAATTTTCCGGAATTCGAAAATGGGGGTTTTTGGAAAAAAAAAAAAAATTGGGAAAAAATGGGGTACACTCTTATATTTTACATATTTAATAATTGTGTGTGTGTATGTATGTATATATATTCGTGCATGCGTATGCATACGTTAGTAACGAACTGGAAAACTAAGTTCTGAAAACCTGAAAAGTGGCTAAATATTCGTTTCAACAGAATTTTTGTGATATTTCTGGAACCTGAAGTTTCCTGCTGGAAGGACTTCAGTATTTTTTCCTTTCAACTAATGTCATTGTGTGCGTATACTCTCGCTTCAGTCATCTAGGTTTCAGACCCTAGATGTTATTTTTAACCTTGGTACATATTCTTTTGGATCTGTTTTTGATGAACCACTAAATTTATGTGGACATGAACAACCTGACAACTGTCTAGTTTTCAGATAGAATGTATACTCTTACTCTCTTTTAATCTTTTACTTGTTTCAGTCATTTGACTGCGGTCATGCTGGAGCACCGCCTTTAGTCGAGCAAATCGATCCCAGGTCTTATTCTTTGTAAGCCCAGTACTTATTCTATCGGTCTCTTTTGCCGTCAAAAGCACTGGTGATGGTTTCACGTCAAAAGCACTGGTGATGGTGCCTCGTCAAAAGCACTGGTGATGGTTCCACGTCAAAAGCACTGGTGATGGTTCCACGTCAAAAGCACTGGTGATGGTGCCACGTCAAAAGCACTGGTGATGGTGCCAAGTCAAAAGCACTGGTGATGGTTCCACGTCAAAAGCACTGGTGATGGTGCCAAGTCAAAAGCACTGGTGATGGTGCCAAGTCAAAAGCACTGGTGATGGTTCCACGTCAAAAGCACTGGTGATGGTTCCACGTCAAAAGCACTGGTGATGGTTCCACGTCAAAAGCACTGGTGATGGTTCCACGTCAAAAGCACTGGTGATGGTTCCACGTCAAAAGCACTGGTGATGGTTCCACGTCAAAAGCACTGGTGATGGTTCCACGTCAAAAGCACTGGTGATGGTTCCACGGTGATGGTTCCACGTCAAAAGCACTGGTGATGGTTCCACGTCAAAAGCACTGGTGATGGTGCCACGTCAAAAGCACTGGTGATGGTGCCACGTCAAAAGCACTGGTGATGGTTCCACGTCAAAAGCACTGGTGATGGTGCCACGTCAAAAGCACTGGTGATGGTGCCACGTCAAAAGCACTGGTGATGGTTCCACGTCAAAAGCACTGGTGATGGTGCCACGTCAAAAGCACTGGTGATGGTGCCACGTCAAAAGCACTGGTGATGGTGCCTCGTCAAAAGCACTGGTGATGGTGCCACGTCAAAAGCACTGGTGATGGTGCCTCGTCAAAAGCACTCAAAAAAGTGACTGGCATTAGGAAGGTGATTCAGCTGCAGAAACCAAGTCCAAAGAGACAATGGAAGCTTCTGCAGGCCCTGGCCTTGCCACATCCTTTCAAGCTGTCCAACCTACCACAGCATGGTGAACGGACATTAAATGTTGATGATATAGATCCATGGTGAACTTAGACCGATGGATACCCATTGGTGGGCAGGTCTTTTTGAGTACTTACTCAAGATGCACAAACATGTATAAAATTCTAAAATTTAATGTTGATCATCATCATCATCATCATTTAACGTCCGCTTTGCATGCTAGCATGGGTTGGACGATTATGACAGAGGGCTGGCGAACCTGATGGCTGCACCAGGCTCCAATCTTGATTTGGCAGAGTTTCTACAGCTGGGTGCCCTTCCTAACGCCAACCACTCCGAGAGTGTGCTTTTTATGTGCCACTGGCACGTGGGCCAGTCAGGCGGTACTAGTAATGACCTCGCTTGAATCCTTTTACACATGCCACCAGCACAGGTGCCTGTAAGGCGGCTTTGGTATTGTTCACGCTCGAATGGTGCCCTTTTACGTGCCACTGGCAAGGAAGCCAGTTGGCTGCTCTGGCAACGATCACGCTTGGATGATGCTCTTGGCACCCTACTAGCATAGGCACAAGTGCCAGTAAGGCAACGCTGGTAACGATCACGCTCGAATGGTGCCTTTTAAGTGCCACTGGCACGGAAGCCAGTTGGTTGCTCTGGCAACGATCATGCTCGGATGATGCTCTTGGCACCCTACTAGCACAGGCACAAGTGCCAGTAAGGCAACGCTGGTAACGATCACGCTTGAATAGTGCCCTTTAAGTGCCACTGGCGTGGAAGCCGGTTAGCTGCTCTGTCAATGATCGCGCTCATATGGTGCTCTTTGCACCCTGCTAGTACGGACGCCACTCATCGAATTTGATTTTGATTTCACTTGCCACAACCGGTCTTCGCAAGCAAAGTTTTAGTGTCCAAAGAAGGAAAAGGTACGCATAAGTGGGCTGGTTACGCCCCTGGCATAGGCCACGAGATTATGGTCTCATTTGGCTTGCCGGGTCTTCTCACGCACGGTATATCTCCAAAAGTCTCGGTCACTAGTCACTTCCTTGGTGAGGCCAGTCATCGATTTTGATTTTGCTTTTGATTGATTTCACTTGCCTCGATATATTTACAATTTTAACCTCACCCTTGAATGTAAACGAGTGTAAACAAAAATCTATGTCATTCAATGCGCAGGAAATGAAACATACAATACTCTAACAATACTCAAATATTTCTGTCCGCAGAGATGCAAATATTTGTTTACATTTGTCTCTGTTTCATAATGAAGTTAACTGTCTGGTAAACTCTAAATTAATTTTCAGCTTATCCAGTAGTCTGTGGCATGTGTAATTAATTTATATATGCATGCACACGTGTGTGTGTGTGTGTGTGTGTGGGTATCATCATCATCATCATTTGATGTCTGTTTTCCATGCTGGCATGGGTTGGATGATTTCACAGGAGGTGACCAGCTGAAGGGCTGTTCAGGCTCCATGTCTGTTTCGGCATGGTTTCTATAGCTTCTTGTGGAAGTGTCATCCAACCAAAGTACAAATATATGGGAAACTACCACCTGTGTCATCTCTTGTGAAAGGTAGGAGAGTCCAGTTTGCTGGACATTGTTGTAGAGCTGAAAAAGAGGTAATTTCTACTCTTCTCCTCTGGAAACCATCTACTCGCAATACCAGAGGGCGCACCCTCTCCTACCCTGATGTAATCTCTAGAGATACAGGCATCTAGCAACAGGACCTCCGTAATGCCATGATGGACCGTGAAGTCTGGCATAGCATGGTAAATTCCATTGTCTCGACCACGGTCGAATAATGATGATGATGATAGCCTGATAAGGCGGTGAGCTGGCAGAAACGTTAGCACACCAGGTGAAATGCTTAGCGGTATTTCGTCTGCCGTTATGTTCTGAGTTTGAATTCCGCCGAGGTCGACTTTGCCTTTCGTCCTTTTGGGGTCGACAAATTAAGTACCATTTACGCACTTGGGTCGATGTAATCGACTTAATACCTATGTCTGTCCTTGTTTGTCCCCTCTATGTTTAGCCCCTTGTGGGTAATAAAGAAATAGGTTTCTGTAGCCTGATGACTTTCCTAACCACTTTACAGAGTACACTGGGTGCTCTTTACGCAACGTTGGCACGGGTGCCTTTTAGGTGGCACCAGCACCTATGAACCCGCAAGATTAGGGATACTCGGCTGGAGGGAGTTGCAGAGGACGAGCCTGTGTGCAAGGGCAGCCACACTTAGCTTGACGCGCTTTTTCAAGCATAGCAAACTGTGAGGAGTCTTGGTCCCCTATATATAAAATCATGTGTATGAGTGTGTCTGTGTGTATATCATCATCATCATCATTGTTTAGCGTCCGCTTTCCATGCTAGCATGGGTTGGACGGTTCGACCGGGGATCTGGGAAGCCAGAAGGCTGCACCAGGCTCCAGTCTTATCTGGCAATGTTTCTACGGCTGGATGCCCTTCCTAACGCCAACCACTCCATGAGTGTAGTGGGTGCTTTTTACGAGCCACCGGCAGAGGGGCCAGTCGGGGTGGCGCTGGCAACGGCCACGTTCGGATGGTGTTTCTTACGTACCACTGGCACTGGTATCACAGCTGCAATTTTCATGACAAAAGGATGAATGAGACCTCGATATTATGTAAATAGAGGAATTTATATATGTGTATAGTGTAGGACAATTAGTAAGTTGCCATAATAAAAGTCAGTTTTGGATGTTGGTGCTGAAGTCTTCTCTGGCATCTCTTCAGTTAAGACAAAAACTCTGAAAAAAAAAACCGTTGAATAAAGGGAAGTTGCTCCAATAGGCATGGGGAAAGGAAAATTTTGTTCATAGAATCTGCATATGCATACATGTGCATGCATATACATAGACACATGCACACGCATGTGTGTGTATGTGTATATATATATATATATATATATATATTTATTATTATTATTATCATTATAGTTTTTACGTATTTTTGTATTCTTATTCGTGTAACATCGTCCAGTTTTCCGTCCTTGTTTTGTATACATTCGAGGCTTTCTTCCAAGGAATCTAATGCGCTTGGCTTAGATTTTCCTTTGGGGCTGGCCAGATCGGAACAATCACAAGATAAATCAGCCGAAATTGCGAAGATGATCCGGTTCTTGACTGAAGATTGAAGGCTTCGAATGTCCCGTCCGTGTTTTTTGTATCGTCTTCTAAATGTTTTACGTTCTTGTCCCAGTTTGTATTTTTTTACATATACATATATATAGCGGCGCCCGTACCCTTTTTGGTCTTATATGTAAGTATGTATATCATCATCATCATCATCGTTTAACGTCCGTTTTCCGCGCTAGCACGGGTTGGACGGTTTCGACCGGGGTCTGGGGAGCTCGGGACTGCCCCAGGCTCCAGTCTAGTCTGGCAGTGTTTCTACAGCTGGATGCCCTTCCTAACGTCAACCACTCCGCGAGTGTAGTGGGTGTTTTTTACGTGCCACCTGCACAGGTGCCAGAGGGGTCTGGCATCGGCCACGTTCGGATGGTGCTTTTTATGTGGGGGGGGGGGCAGAAATATAGGGGAGCACCAGTGGGGAGGGGTGGTTCAGAGAAATGATGACAGGTTCTAGGCAAGTAGAACGTAGGATATCGAGAGAGGGGTAATGCATGGTGAAATAGCGTATTGAAGAGGGGGGTTCGAAGAGTAGACACCTATAATGGTGGTGGGAGAAGCGACATCCTGTATAGATGGAGCAAAATATAGAGATATCCGGTATATATATATATATATATATATATATATATATATATATATATACGTGTACATATACACACACACATCTACACACTTGTCCATGCACTCATTCTGTTCATGTACACATCTCTATATGCACATGTGGATATACAAAACCATGCATATACATGTACAAATATACACACACACACATGTATAAATATGTAGTCAACATCATCCTTGTGTAGATATATAGACGTTTATACAAATAAAAACACATACACAAAAACACATACACAAAAACACAAACTGTAAACACATTATTCACATTCACCACAAAACTGGAATATACACGAGTTATGTATGTATAGCGGTGCATATACACACACACACACAAATGCACCTTCCTGTCTGTCAAACACACCAAACGTAAATATATACGCAGGAGTGGCTGTGTGGTAAGTAGCTTGCTAACCAACCACATGGTTCCGGGTTCAGTCCCACTGCGTGGCATCTTGGGCAAGTGTCTTCTGCTATAGCCCCGGGCCGACCAATCCCTTGTGAGTGGATTTGGTAGACGGAAACTGAAAGAAGCCTGTCGTATATATGTATATATATATATGTGTGTATGTGTGTGTATTTGTCACCCTAGCATTGCTTGACAACCGATGGTGTATTTACGTCCCCGTCACTTAGCGGTTCAGCAAAAGAGACTGATAGAATAAGTACTGGGCTAACAAAGAATAAGTCCCAGGGTCGATTTGCTCAACTAAAGGCGGTGCTCCAGCATGGCCGCAGTCAAATGACTGAAACAAGTAAAAGAGTTTATATATATATAATATATATATATATATATATATATATACGTGTACATATACACACACACATCTACACACTTGTCCATGCACTCATTCTGTTCATGTACACATCTCTATATGCACATGTGGATATACAAAACCATGCATATACATGTACAAATATACACACACACACATGTATAAATATGTAGTCAACATCATCCTTGTGTAGATATATAGACGTTTATACAAATAAAAACACAAACACAAAAACACAAACAGTAAACACATTATTCACATTCACCACAAAACTGGAATATACACGAGTTATGTATGTATAGCGGTGCATATACACACACACACAAATGCACCCTCCTGTCTGTCAAACACACCAAACGTAAATATATACGCAGGAGTAGCTGTGTGGTAAGTAGCTTGTTAACCAACCACATGGTTCCGGGTTCAGTCCCACTGCGTGGCATCTTGGGCAAGTGTCTTCTGCTATAGCCCCGGGCCGACCAATCCCTTGTGAGTGGATTTGGTAGACGGAAACTGAAAGAAGCCTGTCGTATATATGTATATATATATATGTGTGTATGTGTGTGTATTTGTCACCCTAGCATTGCTTGACAACCGATGGTGTATTTACGTCCCCGTCACTTAGCGGTTCAGCAAAAGAGACTGATAGAATAAGTACTGGGCTAACAAAGAATAAGTCCCAGGGTCGATTTGCTCAACTAAAGGCGGTGCTCCAGCATGGCCGCAGTCAAATGACTGAAACAAGTAAAAGAGTTTATATATATATAATATATATATATATATATATATATACGTGTACATATACACACACACATCTACACACTTGTCCATGCACTCATTCTGTTCATGTACACATCTCTATATGCACATGTGGATATACAAAACCATGCATATACATGTACAAATATACACACACACACATGTATAAATATGTAGTCAACATCATCCTTGTGTAGATATATAGACGTTTATACAAATAAAAACACATACACAAAAACACATACACAAAAACACAAACTGTAAACACATTATTCACATTCACCACAAAACTGGAATATACACGAGTTATGTATGTATAGCGGTGCATATACACACACACACAAATGCACCTTCCTGTCTGTCAAACACACCAAACGTAAATATATACGCAGGAGTGGCTGTGTGGTAAGTAGCTTGCTAACCAACCACATGGTTCCGGGTTCAGTCCCACTGCGTGGCATCTTGGGCAAGTGTCTTCTGCTATAGCCCCGGGCCGACCAATCCCTTGTGAGTGGATTTGTAGACGGAAACTGAAAGAAGCCTGTCGTATATATGTATATATATATATGTGTGTATGTGTGTGTATTTGTCACCCTAGCATTGCTTGACAACCGATGGTGTATTTACGTCCCCGTCACTTAGCGGTTCAGCAAAAGAGACTGATAGAATAAGTACTGGGCTAACAAAGAATAAGTCCCAGGGTCGATTTGCTCAACTAAAGGCGGTGCTCCAGCATGGCCGCAGTCAAATGACTGAAACAAGTAAAAGAGTTTATATATATATATATATAGATATATATATGTATGAAGGTAGGAGACAAGTACACCAGATACGGTCTCACACTTGTATATATACATTCATTCGTACTCATGTATACACAAACACATTTGGTATATACTTATACATAAAAATAATACACGCGTATATAGTCACACAATTATAAAATGGGGGAAAATAATATGCAGAAAATATATATAAAGCAATGAGGTGCAGGAGTGGCTGTGTGGTAAGTAGCTTGTTTACCAACCACATGGTTCCGGGTTCAGTCCCACTGCGTGGCACCTTGGGCAACTGTCTTCTACTATAGCCTCAGGCCGACCAAAGCCTTGTGAGTGGATTTGGTAGACGGAAACTGAAAGAAGCCTGTCGTATGTATATATATATATGCGTGTGATGTTTGTGTGTCTGTGTTTGTCCCCCTAGCATTGCTTGACAACCGATGCTGGTGTGTTTACGTCCCCGTTACTTAGCAGTTCGGCAAAATAGACCGATAGAATAAGTATTGGGCTTACAAAAAGAATAAGTCCCGGAGTCGAGTTGCTCGATTAAAGGCGGTGCTCCAGCATGGCCGCAGTCAAATGACTGAAACAAGTAAAAGAGTATATGTGTGTTACTGTCTGTTTTTGTCCCCCACCACCACTTGGTACATCCCCATAACTTAGCGCTTTCACTAAAGAAGTTGGTAGAATAAGTTTTAAAAAATGAGGATTGGGGTTCATTCATTTGACTATGAGTTCCTCAGGGCTGTATCCTAGCAAGGTCACAGTTCAATGAGTTCCTCAGGGCTGTATCTCAGCAATGAGTTCCTCAGGGCTGTATCCCAGCAAGGTCACAGTTCAATGATTAAAACAAATGAAGGATAAAAGATAACAAATATTAGTTTTACTTTCATTTCTTTTTGTTTTTCCACCCCAAATCTGATGATCTTTGGAATTGTGAAGTGGCAATTGTCACAATTGTGTGCAGGGACAGAAGTTGAAAATGAGTGAATGGTAATGCTAAACTTAGACACCCAACTGGCGGAGTTTCTTTCCTTCTCCCTTCCTTTGTTAAATTAATCGGTTGAGGTGGTCATATATGGAGTTCACTGGGCTCTGCTGGCTCTGGAAGACAAGCTGAGAAAGTGTGAATGGTAACGCTAAACTTAGACACCCAACTGGCGGAGTTTCTTTCCTTCTTCCTTCCTTTGTTAAATCAATCGGTTGAGGTGGTCATATGTGGAGTTCACTGGGCTGACTCTGGAAGACAAGCTGAGAAAGTGTGAATGGTAACGCTAAACTTAGACACCCAACTGGCGGAGTTTCTTTCCTTCTCCCTTTCTTTGTTAAAGTAATTGGTTGAGGTGGTCATATGTGGAGTTCACTGGGTTCACTATGGAATTTACAATTAACTGCACCAGGGTTCCTCTTCCCCAGGGAACCAGACCTAATGGTATACTTGCAGATGTAGGTCCAGCCCCTGCTTTGCCGGGTCCTGTCTCTGATCACGTTGCACCTCCAAGGGCATCCATTGACGGTGATGCCCTCAATCTTAACAGACGGGTATCACCTAATGGAGAAGAGTCAGCTCCCAACCAAACAACACCAAACAAACACCCACTCTCCTACCCTGATGTTATCTCCAGGGATACAGGCATCCAGCAACAGGACCTCCGTAATGCCATGATGGACCGTGAAGTCTGGCGTAGCATGGTAAATTCCATTGTCTCGAACACGGTCGAACAATGATGATGATGGGTTCTGCTAGCTCTGGAAGATAGAAGCTGAGAAAGTGTGAATGGTAACACTAAACACTGGCCCCTATTTAAGTCTATCTTTCCTTCTGTTTTCTCTTTAATAAATTGGTTGTGGTGGTTAGATTTGGGGACCATTGGTCTTTGCCTAAGAACAGCCCCGTGTCACCACAGCATCCCCTTTGATCTCATTAAGGAGTTGAAGACCCTATGGCAAGGCAAGCTGAGACAAAACTGAACACAGCTCAACGCAGAGTGTCTTAAGATCATCATTCATATACACTCATCTGCACTCATGGGCACATATACAGGGATATAATTACACTTAAACATACATCACTACACACGTCCTCTATTACTTTTTCACATACCCACTCTTTCGCTCTGTCCCTCTTTCGCTCTGTCCTTCTTTCGCTCTGTCCCTCTTTCGCTCTGTCCCTCTTTCGCTCTGTCCCTCTTTCGCTCTGTCCCTCTTTCGCTCTGTCCCTCTTTCGCTCTGTCCCTCTTTCATCATTCTCCCTCTTTTGCTCATTCTCTCCCTCTTTTGCTCATTCTCTCCCTCTTTCGCTCATTCTCTCTTTCATTCTTTCTCTTTCGCTCATTCTCTTTCATTCTTTCTCTTTTGCTCATTCTCTCTTTCATTCTTTCTCTTTTGCTCATTCTCTCTTTCATTCTTTCTCTTTTGCTCATTCTCTCTTTCGTTCTTTCTCTTCGCTCATTCACTCTTTTGTTCTTTCTCTTTCGCTCATTCCCTCTTTCGTTCTTTCTCTTTCGCTCATTCACTCTTTTGTTCTTTCTCTTTTGCTCATTCTCTCTTTCATTCTTTCTCTTTTGCTCATTCTCTTTCGTTCTCCCTCTTTTGCTCATTCTCTCTTTCTCTTTCGCTCATTCTCTCTGTCTCTCACTCACTCGCTCTGTTTCTCATTTTCCCCGTCCTCCTCTCCCCTACTATTCCACTTCCCTTCCTCTCTGTGGAATTACAAGATTAATTCTTTGGTAGAACTAAGCTTTTGTCTTCCTCCAGAGACATACTAACCATTTTATTACCAAATTTCTGTTGAAATACACTCTGTCAATTAATTTTGGAAATCACAAAGAATTTAGTAAAACAACTTTATTCTTGTTAAGCTGGTGTTTAAAACATGGATTAACAAGGAATTTTGATGGAAGTTTTTTTAATTTCTATCACTTCAGGGAGGCCCAAAGTCACCAAGAATTTCCAAACATAGCTCCTTTATTTTTTAACTTTAATTCACAATACCATAATATTTTATTGAGTAGATCATCATCATCATCATCGTCTTCATTAAACGTCTGCTTTCCATGCTAGCATGGGTTGGACGGTTTGACTGTGGGCTGGCAAACCAGATGGCTGCACCAGGCTCCAGTCTTGATCTAGCAGAGTTTCTACAGCTCTATTACTTTTTCACATACCCACTCTTTCGCTCTGTCCTCTTTCGCTCTGTCCTTCTTTCGCTCTGTCCCTCTTTCGCTCTGTCCCTCTTTCGCTCTGTCCCTCTTTCGCTCTGTCCCTCTTTCGCTCTGTCCCTCTTTCGCTCTGTCCCTCTTTCATCATTCTCCCTCTTTTGCTCATTCTCTCCCTCTTTTGCTCATTCTCTCCCTCTTTCGCTCATTCTCTCTTTCATTCTTTCTCTTTCGCTCATTCCCTCTTTTGTTCTTTCTCTTTCGCTCATTCTCTCTTTCATTCTTTCTCTTTTGCTCATTCTCTCTTTCATTCTTTCTCTTTCGCTCATTCCCTCTTTCGTTCTTTCTCTTCGCTCATTCACTCTTTTGTTCTTTCTCTTTCGCTCATTCCCTCTTTCGTTCTTTCTCTTTCGCTCATTCACTCTTTTGTTCTTTCTCTTTTGCTCATTCTCTCTTTCATTCTTTCTCTTTTGCTCATTCTCTTTCGTTCTCCCTCTTTTGCTCATTCTCTTTCATTCTTTCTCTTTCGCTCATTCTCTCTGTCTCTCACTCACTCGCTCTGTTTCTCATTTTCCCCGTCCTCCTCTCCCCTACTATTCCACTTCCCTTCCTCTCTGTGGAATTACAAGATTAATTCTTTGGTAGAACTAAGTTTTTGTCTTCCTCCAGAGACATACTAACCATTTTATTACCAAATTTCTGTTGAAATACACTCTGTCAATTAATTTTGGAAATCACAAAGAATTTAGTAAAACAACTTTATTCTTGTTAAGCTGGTGTTTAAAACATGGATTAACAAGGAATTTTGATGGAAGTTTTTTTAATTTCTATCACTTCAGGGAGGCCCAAAGTCACCAAGAATTTCCAAACATAGCTCCTTTATTTTTAACTTTAATTCACAATACCATAATATTTTATTGAGTAGATCATCATCATCATCATCGTCTTCATTAAACGTCTGCTTTCCATGCTAGCATGGGTTGGACGGTTTGACTGTGGGCTGGCAAACCAGATGGCTGCACCAGGCTCCAGTCTTGATCTAGCAGAGTTTCTACAGCTGGGTGCCCTTCCTAATGGCAACCACTCCGAGAGTGTAGTGGGTGCTTTTACGTACCTATTTCTTTATTACCCACAAGGGGCTAAACACAGAGGGGACAGACAAGGACAGACATAGGTAATAAGTCGATTACATCGACCCCAGTGCGTAACCGGTACTTAATTTATCGACCCCGAAAGGATGAAAGGCAAAGTCGACCTTGGCGGAATTTGAACTCGCAACGTAACGCAGACGAAATACTGCTAAGCATTTCGCCCGGCGTGCTAACGTTTCTGCCAGCTCACCGCCTTTTACGTACCACCGGCACGGGGGCCAGTCAGGCGGTACTGGCAACGACCTTGCTCGAATCTTTTACACATGCCAATGAACCCAGGTGCCAGTGTGAATGATTAATTACATCCTTTAAGTGACATCCATTTCCAGCTTTGTATGAACATGTCCTTTTTAAGGAATTCAGGTTCTAGTGCTTCTGATTTCTGTTTAAATCTTTTCCTTTAGCTGTTCTCTCTTTTACTTGTTTCAGTCATTTGACTGCGGCCATGCTGGAGCACCGCCTTTAGTCGACCAAATCGACCCCGGGACTTATTCTTTGTAAGCCCAGTACTTATTCTATCGGTCTCTTTTGCTGAACCGCTAAGTGACAGGGACATAAACACACCAGCATCGGTTGTCAAGCAATGCTAGGGAGACAAACACAGACACACACACACATATATATATACAAATATACGACAGGCTTCTTTCAGTTTCCGTCTACCAAATCCACTCACAAGGCATTGGTCAGCCCAGGGCTATAGCAGAAGACACTTGCCCAAGAACCTGGAACCATGTGGTTGGTTAGCAAGTTTCTTACTACACAGCCACTCCTGAGCCTATTGTCAAGTCTGGGGAGTGAGGTGGCCAGTTTATGCTATAACTGAGAAATTCATCATCATTTAGTGTTTGCTTTCCATACTGGCATGGGTTGTGTGGTTTGACTGGAACCGATAAGCCAGATAGCTGCACCAAGTTCTAGTCTGATTTGGCATTGTTTCTACAGCTGGATGGCCTTCCAAATGCCAATCACTCCAAGAGTGCTTTTTATGTGTTACTGGAATGGGTGCTTTTATATTCCTAGTGGCACTTAAGAGATCCATCCGAACGTCGCTGTAGCCAGCGCCGGGTGCCGGTGGCACGTAAGAGAACCATCCGAACGTGGCCGTAGCCAGCACCACATCGACTGGCCTCCGTGCCGGTGGCATGTAACAAACACTATCCGATCATGGCCATTGCCAGCCTCGCCTGGCCTCCGTGCCAGTTGCACGTAAAAAGCACCATCCGAGCGTAGCCGTTCGCCAGCCTTGTCTGACACCTGTGTTGGTGGCACGTAAAAAGCACCCACTACACTCACGGACTGGTTGGTGTTAGGAAGGGTATCCAGCTGTAGAAACATTGCCAGATCTGACTGGCCTGGTGCAGCCTTCTGGCTTCCCAGACCCCAGTTGAACCGTCCAACCCATGCTAGCATGGAAAGCGGATGTTAAACGATGATGATGATGTTACCATGACTGATTTCACTTGGCTTCCTGAGTCTTCCCAAGCACAACATATCGCCAAAGGTCTTGACCCCTTGTCATCACTTCCATGAGGCCCAACGTTTGAAAAATCATGCCTCACCACCTTGACCCATGTCTTCTTGGGTCGACCTCTACCACAGGTTCCCTCCTTAGTTCAAGATTGACACTTCTGTACACAACTGCCCTCATCCATATGTATCACACGGCCATACCAGTGCAGTCATCTCTCTTGCAAACCACATCTGATGCCTCATAGATTTTCTTGATTGTGGCCCTTATCATATGAATAGTTGTTCCATCATGAAACTACATGTTAGGTTTATTTTGAATTGATGGCTGTACCAAATTTTCAATCGTAGACTGAAATTGATCTCGCATCACATCATCATCATCATTGTTCGACCGTGGTCGAGACAATGGAATTTACCATGCTATGCCAGACTTCACGGTCCATCATGGCATTACGGAGGTCCTGTTGCTGGATGCCTGTATCCCTGGAGATTACATCAGGGTAGGAGAGTATGCGCCCTCTGGTATCGCGAGTAGATGGCTTCCAGAGGAGAAGAGTAGAAATTGCCTCGTTTTCAGTTCTACAACAATGTCCAGCAAACTGGACTCTTCTACCTTTCACAAGAGATGACACTGGTGGTAGTTTCCCATATATTTGTACTTTGGTTGGATGACGCTTCCATGAGAGATTTTGAGCTCTCATAAGGAGGCGAGTGTAGGTTCCATCCAACCGCCTCTCAAGCTTCTTTGATAACGTCCAGGTTTCTGAGCCATATAGTAGAATTGGTTCGACTGTGGCTTTGAAGATTTCAACTTTGAAGTCTCTACTTAGATTTGATGATAGATCTTATGCATGTCATTACAGGCTGACCAGGCCATACCCTTTCTTGTTAGAAAATCTTTTCCAGGTGATGATATGTATGACCCAAGATATTTGTAATCAGAAACCATATTTAAGGGCGCATTGTTGAGAGTATGGATGATGCAATCACTGTTGGGCAGGCACTTGTTTATATATTCAGTCTTGGCCTCGCATCACAGTACCATGGTTGCCAGCATTGTCTTCAGAAAAGTAAGGTCCCATCACCTGATGTTATCCCACATCATACTGTGAACGTAGTGGGGTGCAGTTCTTTTTGGATAATTGCCCTAGGATTTCCTGAACTCCAAATTCTGTGATTTTGTATTTTAACAAACCCATTCAACATTTGTGGATAAATTCAGGGTTTTCTCCTTCCAATTCTTGAACTTTGACTGCATATTGCAGTCTCTAGTTCTTAATCTTGTGGCTTCAGTTGCTGTACTATCTCTACATTGTATGGAATCAGTTAGATTCTGTTAAGAATTCCTTGGGGAGATGTCTGAAAGATGCCAACCTATCGAGACTGCCTTTGAGGTGATGTACTCTGTACTTCAATACCGTTACTCACTCAACTACTCCTTTGTTCCTAACTGGACATGGTCTGCCACTTTGTGGAATGGGGTGCATTCTCTATGCCTGAAAAGCAAATCCTAATAAAAGTCTGTTAATCCATTTCTTACTCTTTTACTTGTTTTAGTCATTTGACTGTGGCCATGCTGGAACACCGCCTTTAGTCGAGCAATTCGACCCCGGGACTTATTCTTTGTAAGCCCAGTACTTATTCTATTGGTCTCTTTTGCCGAACCGCTAAGTGACGGGGACGTAAACACACCAGCATTGGTTGTCAAGCAATGCTAGGGGGACAAACACAAACACACACACACGTACATATATATATACATATATACGACAGGCTTCTTTCAGTTTCCGTCTACCAAATCCACTTACAAGGCTTTGGTCTGCCCGGGGCTATAGCAGAAGACACTTGCCCAAGATGCCACGCAGTGGGACTGAACCCGGAACCATGTGGTTGGTTAGCAAGCTACTTACCACACAGCCACTCCTGCGCCTATACTATATATCTCTTTTGAAATACGCTGCATTTGTTTCAAGTAATTTTGAAAATAACCAAGAATTTAGTGAAGATCACATTGGTCGTTCCCAAACATGAAATTAAGATGAAATTTGATGGAAAGTTTTAATTTCGATTGGAAAAATTTGCATCGTAGTACCAAGAGCAGTCTCAGGTTGGTTGGTATCAAAAGGGTTTACCTTTTGTTACAATATTTCTGTTGAAATACGCTACTTTTGAAACTGTGAAGAATTTAGTTAAATAGCTTTGTCATTATTCAATTAGTGTTTGGAACTTAAATTAACCCTCTAGAATCTGCTCGTACATCCAGCAACACAAAAAGTATTTTCAGTGTAAATTTGATATTCAAATGGATACGAAAAACAAAATAAAGTTGATTCCCTTGAAAATCAAAGTTGGTCATAAAATATGGTATGGTTCAAATTTGGCACAACAGGCTGTTAAGGAACGCTCGCCGAATGGTCCAAATTTGGCACATAGGTTGTTCGCATCTCGGTAACCTTTTCAAAGAGTACAAATTTCATCTAGCATTATTAATTAAACAACAAAACTGTTATTCAGTTCTATATTTAAGAGATGAGGAATTATGTACATTATTTACATTCGACGGATATTTCAAGCAGTGACCTGAACAACAATAATAATAATACTATCGAAGAATACCTTAGGAATGAGAACCCAGGTTCGAAATTTCCTCAAGACACTTTAGTTAGTTAGTTAGTTAGTTAATTTTTTGGCTCAAAAAGCAAAAAGCAAGGCCATGTAGGGTGACATGGAGTTATGTACAGGGTGGTGCTCATGCAAAGAGTTCAGGCCATTTGTGGTCAAGGGAGACTTTGAACCGAGCGGTCGGCTGGAGGGTATATCAGCCAAAACGTTGTGTTAACAACAATCAAGATGAGGACAAATATATATTGAATGTAAATAATGTAAAAACTGTTATTAACAAACTGTTTTTAACACAATGTCAGTCAAACTGAGTTGATTCGCCGAATCTCACTTGAAAACATGGAACTGCATGAAGCAATTTCTCTTTTGTTCAAGCACAGCCACATGTTGCAATTGCAGCACTTCACTTGACTGCATGCTTGGCAGTAGTCTTTCTATTTGCAGCGCTGTCAATCAGGTGTGTACTCGGGTAAATGCCCACACTTGTCAAGGCGGACGTCAACCACTGGGGCTTTGCTATGTATGACTTTTGCTGAGGGTGGTGTCACAGTGCATGATGAAGGGCGTCCGCGTCCGACTTTCTTGATGGACAGCAGTACTTTAGCAATCATCCTTCGAAAATGATGAGTTTCATTGGTTGTAAATGTCCGAGACTGATAAGATTAGTAGCATTCAGCCCTTTTCATACCAATCTACCTGAAACATAAACACACACACACACATATTATATATATTTCTTTACTACCCAGAAGGGGCTAAACATAGAGGGGACAAACAAAGACAGACGAAGGGATTGAGTCGATTATATCGTCCCCAGTGCGAAACTGGTACTTTATTTATCGACCCCGAAAGGATGAAAGGCAAAGTTGACCTCAGCGGAATGTGAACTCAGAACGTAACGACAGACGAAATACTGCTAAGCATTTCGCCCGGCGCGCTAATGTGTCTGCCACGTGATAGGCTTCTTCCAGTTTCTGTCTACCAAATCCACTCATAAGGCTTTGGTCGGCCCAATGATATAGTAGAAGACATTTGCCCAACGTGCCACACAGCGGGACTGAACCCAGAGCCATGCCTGCGCCTAAATCAAAACTTCTACTATGAGTCCTCAATTTACTATTTTGCTTGTGTGAACCCCTCGAAATCTTATATGGACTCTCTGGGGTCATAATGGGTCCCAGTTGAGAACCACTGTGTGTATTTGTGTCTGTTTTTGTCCCCTCATCACCACTCGCCAACTGGTGTTGGTGTGTTTACATCCCCGTAACTTAGTGGTTTGGGGAAAAAGAGACCAATAGAATAAGTACCAGGCTTTTTAAAGAAGTAAGTATTGGGGTCATTTCATTTGACTAAAATCTCTTCAGAGCAGTGCTCCAACATGGCTACAGTCAAATGACTGAAACAAGAAGAAATGATTATTAAACACACACACACTGTTAAACTATTACTACCTAATATTCTAAACTAATGCATACCTAAAATCAATTTAAATAAACTATATCAAAAAAGCTACTTATTTTTATGATATTTAAATAATATTCATATATTACACAAAACACAAAAAAAGAAATTAATATATAGGCATAGGAGTGGCTGTGTGGTAAGTAGCTTGCTTACGAACCGCATGGTTTTGGGTTCAGTCCCACTGCATGGCACCTTGGGCAAGTGTCTTCTACTATAGCCTCGGGCCGACCAAAGCCTTGTGAGTGGATTTGCGTAACTGGTACTTAATTTATCGACCCCAAAAGGATGAAAGGCAAAGTCGACCTCGGCGGAATTTGAACTCACAACGTAATGCAGACGAAATACCGCTAAGCATTTCGCCAGGCGTGCTAACGTTTCTGCCAGCTCGCCACCATCACAACATACCACTGTATATCACTATCACAGTGACCTCCAGCACTACTGCTGCTACTACTACTACAAATAGTATTACTACCATCACCAGCTGCCACAGTTAATACCATCACCACCACTCCCTCTATCAACCACATCCAATGGCATTTCTAACTATTTGGAAGTTCTGTCTGACTGACTGACTTTCTCCTCTTCTCTCTTTTCTCTCTTCTCCTCTCTCTCTCATTTTCTCTTTCTCTCTCTTCCTCTTCCTGTCATTACCATCATTCTTTCCTTTCTCCTCTGTGTGTGTGGTGTGTATGTATGTGTGTGTATCTTACCTTTTATTTTATTTGTCATTTGACCGAAGCTACATTAACGCACCACCTTGAATAACTTCAGTTGAATGAATCGACCCCTTTAAAGCCTGGCCCTTATTCTACTCATGTGCCTGTGTGGTAAGAAGCTTGCTTCTTAACCATATAGTTCAGGGTTCAGTTCCACTGTGTGGCACCTTGGGCAAGTTTCTTCTACTATATAGTCTCGGGCTGATCAAAGTCTTGTGAGTTGATTTGGTAGAGGGAAACTGAAAGAAGCTTGTGTGTGTGTGTGTTTATGTGTATATGTGACCTCGTGTGTACCGTTGGCGATTTTTTTTTTTTTTCCTCTGTCTTCCCTTCTCTGGATCTTTCCTTCTCTTATGTTTCCGACGAAGAGCTCCACTCGAAACGTTAAACCCTCCTTCTTTCCTGAGCGTCCAATAATACTATATTTGTTCCACGTCCTCGTGTTGTTGTGTTTTCTCTTTGTGATTTCATGTTTGGATTAACTATATATATATATATACACACTAGCACTATGACCTGGCATGTATATGCATGCTAGTTAAAGCATATACAGCGTGCATGCGCACATACACGCGAGTACTGTCCAAATCTCTGACCAATCACATACAGCTAGCTGGCATTCAATTGGCGTATCAAGTTTCGGGCATTTGGATAGAAAATTCACAAAAAAGTCACTTCTATTGATTTTTCAATGGCTTTGCAGGGTGACTGGGGGAATGTAAAGATGTGCACAACCACCCTTGGACAGTTTTGAATAACCATAGAAAGTGCGAGCCCTCTAACAGAAAAATTGTGATTTGTATAAAGGACACACACGCAGACCTTTTGCCGTTTATATATATAGAGATTATATAAAATCCGTTCTGTCTGTCTGTGTGTCTTCTCGGATCTCAGGCATCCTCCATCCGATTGCGCTCAAATTTGATACGTGGATACCGACGGTATCAGGGTGTGTATAAGTCTTGAAAAAATTACAAAAATTGATTCCAAGTGAGAATGCGATCGATAAAGCTGTGGGAACGTGCATTTGTACGCGCAAGTACATCAGCTGTTGTGATCGATACTACGCATATGCGAGAAAAATGCACGTGCAGTTTGTGCAAAAAAAGCTGCCTGGCTTGAAATAATGCCACAAAATGCAGTATATTTAAGAGACCATAGATTTACCTCCAGCTAACCCATTTGCATACATTGTTTTTGTCCTGCTTTTCTTCCGTCAACCTGTACATAACTGCACCTTCCAGTTTTTGTTGCTTTTGTACTGCTTAAAGGCACATTTCTTTCCTGCCAAGCTTACTGTTTAAACCATGTTTGTGTTCTCCCAGTCAACAGCCTTATCATTACTGGTACTTTAAATTCTTCGGTTGCATATTTGGGTGAATAGAATAGTTTTTCTTTGGAATAGAAAAAAAGTCTATCTTTATTTCTTCTTTTGCTGGGGTCTCAAATTTAGGTTAAATCAGTGTTTCTCAAAGGGGAGGCCTATGGGACGGTCGGACAAGATGTTTTGAGAAAATTTGGTTTAAATGTTTGACAACTTAGCACCGTCCATTGGATGGGGGGTGGGGGGCGTTTTGCTCGTATATATATATATATATATATATACACACACACACACACACATATGAGGGGTGTATGAAAAAGTTTAGAGCCTTGAAGTCTTGTACACTGTTTTTTTTAAGGCTCAACTTTTCATACACCCCTTGTGTGTGTGTGTGTGTATGTATATGTGTATATCATCATGCTGGCATGGGTTGGACGGTGCAACTGGGGTCTGGGAAGCCAGAAGGTTGCACCAGGCCCAGTCTGATCTGGCAATGTTTCTACGGCTGGATGCCCTTCCTAACGCCAACCACTGCATGAGTGTAGTGGGTGCTTTTTACGTGCAATGGCCACGATCGGATGGTGCTTTTTACGTGCCACAAGCACGTATATATATATATGTATATATATATATGTATATATATATATGTATTATATATATATGTCTATATATATAGATGTATATATATATGTATATATATATGTATATATATATGG
>NW_021834072.1:22500-27179 GCF_006345805.1 Octopus sinensis | reverse complement strand
TATGTATTTACGTATACATGTATAGATATATGCATATATATACATATATAATATATATATATATATATATATATATATATATATATATATATACACACAATATAATATATATATATATATATATATATATATATATATATAGAAACACAACAGCGAAAATAATTAATTTTATTTTATCGCATTTTGAATTTGTATATAATATATATATATATACTTTCTCTTTTCTCTTTTCTCTTGTTTTCAGTTATTTTGACTGCGGCCATGCTGGAGCACCGCTTTTAGTCGATCAAATCGACCCCGGAACTTATTCTTTGTAAGCCCAGTACTTATTCTATCGGTCTATTTTGCCGAACCGCTAAGTGGTGGGGACGTAGACACACCAGCATCGGTTGTCAAGCAATGCTAGGGGGACAAACACAGACACACATACACACACACACATATATATATATACATATATACGACAGGGTTCTTTCAGTTTTCGTCTACCAAATCCACTCACAAGGCATTGGTCGGCCCGGGGCTATAGCAGAAGACACTTGCCCAAGATGCCACGCAGTGGGACTGAACCCGCAACCATGTGGTTGGTTAGCAAGCTACTTACCACACAGTATCTTTGAAATTTGTTTCTGGGAATCATTTTTGAATATGCAAATAAGGCTCCTTTTCTATTATGCCGGCCACAGCCTGATAATGATTACTGGTGAACCAGTTTTTCGGGTTTGCATCCAGCTGTACCGATATAATGAGAATAAATATAATACTAACAACAATAATTTTTGGGATGGAAATTATTAACATTCAATACATCGCTACGCGCGTTTCCACCAACCACGTGCCTCTTAAGATCACAGTCCGTATTCTTGGGACGATTACAGTGCAGTCCGTAGTATCTGTAGGCATCGGGTTGATCACCTTTATGGATTCATTTCTTCAGGCGATATAACTAGTATGAAGGTTAAGCGAGTAAAGAGGGATAAACGTCCCTCTGCTGTACATCTATCGCCTGAAGAAGTGAATCCATGAAGTTGATCAACCCGATACCCACGGATATTACGGTTTTCTCGGTAATCGTCCCAGGAATATGGTCTGTGATCTTAAGAGACATGTGATTTGTGGAAATGCGCGTAGCGATGCATTAAATGCTTATAAATTCCATCCAAGCATTATACTCTTACTCTTTACTCTTTTACTCTTTTACATGTTTCAGTCATTTGACTGCGGCCATGCTGGAGCACAGCCTTTGGTCGAGCAAATCGACCCCGGGACTTATTCTTTGTAAGCCCAGTACTTATTCTATCGGTCTCTTTTGCCGAACCGCTAAGTGACGGGGACGTAAACACACCAGCGATCGGTTGTCAAGCAATGCTAGGGGGACAAACACAGACACACACACACACACATACACACACACACACACACACACACACACATATATATATATATACATATATACGACAGGCTTCTTTCAGTTTCCTTCTACCAAATCCACTCACAAGGCATTGGTCGGCCCGGGGCTATAGCAGAAGGCACTTGTCCAAGATGCCATGCAATGGGACTGAACCCGAAACCATGTGGTTGGTTAGCAAGCTACTTACCACACAGCCACTCCTGTAAAGGAAATTTTTTATATACAATGTAACGTGGGTGTTGTGTTAGAATAGAAAATGCTGCGTTATTTACCTTGAGAGGACCTCTCATAAGGATTCGCTGTGCATAAAGGCCCTCACGTTTATATTGTTGACAAACGAGAGCCGTCTGCTATGATTACTGGAATTGCCAAATTACGTGATTTTGACATGTTTGGACGCCTCGGTGGTCGTAGCAGCCGGTTCTCGTTTGTCAGCGATGTAGATACGAGTGTTTTCTTTGCCCCACGTGTCCATATGAGAGGTCTCTCAAGGTAAATGACGCAGCATTCTCTGTTCTAACACAGCATCTACATTAATTTTGATATAAATTTACTGTTTGGTATTAATTCTACTTCCATCGCTATTATATATATCTACACATACACAAACATATATGCATGAATATAGGCATATGTATATATATGTGTGTGTGCGAGTTTGTGTATATACACACATATGCATACGTAGATACATATGTATATTTATGTATTTGTGTGTGTATGTAAATGGACTATATGTATAGAAGATCCTGGAAGGTCTAGCTCCCAACTTTGAAATTGAAAGCTGTACCAATCACCAAACTGGATGGAACTGTATTGCACCAAAAATCCCATCGTCTCTAACTAGAATAAGGACCCTGTTCTGTAATATCTTGACTTTCAACAGTTCACAACTGTGTAACATTCAGTCAACAACCTCAAAGTTCTGCGAGTTGTAGATGTGGAGGTCTTCAAAGAGCGTGTGGTCAAGTTCTTATCTGAAGTAGCAAATCAACATACATCGTGGATGGAGGCACAAGGAAGAGCAGTTACGTTGAACTCGCTACTTCATCAAAAGGAGTACAGAAAAGTAAACTTAAGTGCAACACTGAAAGGCAGTGCTCCAGAATGGCCCCAGCCTCTGGCTGAAACTAGATTGGCAGAAATTTGGTGAAAACTTCTCATCGGTTAAAGTAATACATGTCCCAAATCATTGAAGATATCGAAAGTGGAAATGGTATCGAAACATTCTCCTTCTCAGTGTAACAGAATCCCCAAAACATTTCCACTATTGGGTTGTCCGGAAAATTCGTGCCGATTTATAGTAGCTTACCTTTCGACTTATTTTAGAACATGGTTGAGTCCATAAAATAGGATTTGACTACACCTCCATTTAGAGCACAGTTTAAGCTATCTTTTCGTGGAAGAAGGTTTATGTTCCTATAACCTGTGTTAATTCTGTAACCCTTTAAAATGGAAGATAAGAAAGTTCATTTTCGGCACTTGATGCTTTTCTTTTTCCGTAAAGGGAAAAATGCCTCACAAGCAACCAAAGAAATATGCGCAGTTTACAGTAATGTTTCTTTATCCGAAATAACTGTACGGAAGTGGTTCGCAAGGTTCCGAGCTGGAGATTGTAGCTTTATTGATAAAGCGCGATCAGACAGACCATCGACTACAAATGATGACCAAATCAAGTCATTAATTGAGAATAACCCACATTGCACAACCCGAGAATTGGCAGAAAGCCTCAACCTATCAAAATCCGTCGTTCATGAGCACCTGATAAAGCTTGGGTACACAAATCGTTACGATGTTTGGGTACCACATTAGTTGTATGAGAAGAACCTTTTGGATCGCATTTCCATCTGTGATTCGCTTTATAAACGGAATGAAAACGAGCCTTTTTTAAAGCAAATTGTGACAGGTGATGAGAAATGTATTATCTATCGAAATGTTCAGAGAAAGCGACCCTAGAGTAAGAGACATGAGCGACCCTTAGCCACTCCAAAAGCGGGTCTTCACTCTAAAAAAGTCCTGGTAGAATTGGAAAGGTATTCTGTACTATGAGCTTCTCCTAAGTAACCAGACAATTAATTCTGAGAAATACTGCACACAGCTGGACGAGTTAAAAGCAGCAATCAAGAGAAACGTCCAGAATTGGGCAACAGGAAGGGTGTTGTTTTCCAAAATGATAATGCAAGACCGCATGTTTCTTTGGGAACCAGACAAAAATTGATGCAGCTCGGCTGGGATGTGTTACCCCACCGTCCATATTCACCTTCGGATTTCCACTTATTCAGGTTTCTGCAGAATAGTCTTAATGGTAAAAATGTCAATTCCTTGGATGACGTAAAAAGATGCCTTGATGAATTCTTTGCCATGAAACCCCCTCAGTTCTAGGAAGATGGTATTTTCAAATTAAAGGAAAGATGGAGACGCATTTTGTAACAAAATGGTTCATATTTAGTTGATTAAAAATGTAATGGCAAGTATTTATTGACCTTTTTCTTTCCTTTAAAAATCAGCACGAATTTTCCGGACAACCCAATAATTCCATGCAAATAATCAGAACCCATTATTTTCATATATGACAGGTGACAGACAGAATCGGTAAGGTCCCAGAGATAATATCTTGTGATATTTAGTGATATATCTTAGCACTCTGAGTACAAAACCACAAAGAGGCCCGCTTGTTTTTTTATTTTGTCGGTAGATCTATTACTATGGGGTAGCTTCACTTAAAATTGTCAACCAAATATTCATCAAACCACTCTCTATAGTTCTGTAAAATTTTCCCAAAAATAGAGCTGAGATGGTCCTGTTTAGAAGGAATTAAAAATATTTATAATACTGCATGTTAAGGTGTAGTTGGATCCGCAAGAAAAAGCAGCCAAATTTCCAACAAGAAATACCCTTTTGGTTTTTGAAAAAAGAATAAAGAGAAAAATATCGAATGATGTAATCTGGGTTACACTATGAGTAAAAATCGGATGGAATGATTACAGCTTCACTGCCTTTGATTTCCGGCATACTGAATCAGTGAATAACAATAAGTATATATGGTTATTCGGATTGTTAGAAACTGCAGGCAATTTTTCCTCCAACTACATCCTGACATCTTAGAATGGCAAAACCTTGTAGAATAACTGAGCAGTACGGGTAACGCATTACTTGAAAAGAGCCGCATAATCGTAATCCAAATAACAACCAATTGAAGTTAATCTACGTGATACCGTGATCCTCAAATCACACAAAAGTGTCGAAATAAAACAAAAAAAGGGGCATA
>NW_021834072.1:10000-17500 GCF_006345805.1 Octopus sinensis | reverse complement strand
AATACACAAACAGAATTGTGTATTCCACAATTCTATTTCCTTCGTTATATTATCATTATTATATTCAACGACATACCGGGTACTACGATATGCATCAATGGATAATATGCATTCCAGTATGGCACTTTGGATATCTTGGGTTGAATCAAAAATACATACCATTTTTTAAGTAAAATTCAAAATCAATATTTATTTACTTGTACATAGGCGTAGGAGTGGCTGTGTGGTAAGTAGCTTGCTTACCAGCCACAAGGTTCTAGGTTCAGTCCCACTGCGTGGCAGCTTGGTCAAGTGTTTTCTACTGTAGCCTCGGGCCGACCAAAGCCTTGTGAGTGGATTTGGTAGACGGAAACTGAAAGAAGCCCGTCGCATATATGTATGTGTGTGTATATGTTTGTGTGTCTGTGTTTGTGTGTCTGTGTTTGACCTCCTCGCAACCGAGGCTGCTGTGTTTACGTCCTCGTAACTTAGCGGTTCGGCAAAAGAGACTGATAGAATAAGTACTAGACTTACAAAGAATAAGTCCTGGGGTCGATTTGCTCGACTAAAGACGGTGCTCCAGCATGGCCACAGTCACATGACAAACAAGTGCAAGAGTAAAAGAGAATATACCTTTATTCAACCACATGTCTCCCATTTTGTTCCGCTAGCTTTTGCCATCATTGAAATATCTTCATGAACCCATCCTTCCAGAACTTGGCATCATTCTGTGTTATGAAGTGGTCTAGGTGGTTTTTTACAGTCTTCCAAAGAATTGAATTTCTTGCAATAAAGACAATTTTGTGTGGATCGGAATAAATGGTAATCCGAAGTTTCAAAAGTGGATCGTTTTTGTTGCCTTTGAGCGGAAAATAGTTGATGGAAATGCAGTCCATCAAAAGTTTTCCCTATAAATTATGAGGTACACAAACATCGTAGGGATTCACGTATCCAAGTGTTTTTTAAATGCCCTGTGATGCTCGTATGAGCCTTGTGGAGTATCTTCACGATACCTCATTTTTTGTGACCTGATTAATTTTTATTAATGTTTCGATTTAGTCATCATCAACGACTGCAGGCCTGTTGGAACGTTCACGGAATCCAGATCAGAAATTTCTCCCCTTGTGAATCACTAATGAATGATCGTTGCAGCTACGGCACCAGCCGCATAGACTGCACTTAACATTTTTGCTGTTTATATGGCATTTTTTTCTCCTTTCCAGGAATAAAAGAGCATCAAATCACGAACTTGTTTCTCATTTTTCTCAATTTTTACGTTTAACGTAAAAACAGTAGGAATAAACTATTCACACAGCAATCATATTGAAACATGTTGCAATGTCATCTTTTATGAAAACTATATATTCCATATAGCTCTATCACTTGAAAAACGAAGTCACGTGTTTAAACACAGCCGATTAAAAAGACGTTACGGACTTTTCTTCCAACCCATTATTTTCAAACCTTTCATTGTTTAGTTTGAGTGTATATCCATAGATTCTAATGATAGCCACAACGGTGGTAAGTCAGGCGTTTTTGACCATAGTACTACATTTGTCTATGTCTCTCTCTCTCTCTCTCTCTCTCTCTCTCTCTCTCTCTCTTTCTTTCTCTTTCTCCACTCCCTTCGTTCTCTCTTTTATATATGTGTACGTGTGTATGACGGCCTCTCTATCTATCTATCTATCTATCTATCTATCTATCTATCTATCTATATCTATCTATCTATCTATCTATCTATCTATCTATCTTTCTTGGGCCACATTTGACTTTACCCCTCCTCCACCTCCTGGTAAACAGACCATATAAAGCTTATGCCGTTGACCCAAGAGTGTTGCCCTACATAAAAGCAACACCCGGGGGTAGATCGCTTCCTTACCACCTCCTAGCTAAGCTACAAGACCCAGAGTAGGACTGGGATAGACTATGATGGATGTAGAGTATTGTTTATACACAATAGCTGTCATTTCTTTTAAGGCGTCGAGTTAGCACGCCGGGCGAAATGCTTAACGCTATTTCGTCTGTCTTTACGTTCTGAGTTCGAATTTCGCCGAGGTCTATATTCCCTTTTATCCCTTCGTGGTCAATAAATTAAGAACCTGTTTGCTTACTCGGGTCGATCTAATCGACTGGCCCCCTCCCCAAAAATTTTGGGCCTTGTGCCTAGAGTAGAAAAGAATAGTTGCCGTTTCTTTGTTTTGTCTAAATTTGGTATTTTTGTTGGTGACAGCAGCAGAATAAATAATGGTAAAAACTGGTGCCGATATTGGTTCATAGTAAGATATATTGGCATTTGTATTAGTAGTGGTGTTTACACTTGTTGCTGTTGATGCTGCTGATGCTGCTGTTGTCTTTGTTGTTGTGGGTCACCCCAGGTCAGCTCTGATCAAGCAGGCTTAATGAACCAAACACGGTCCAACCACGGCCTTCCTGTTTCTCTTGTTTTCTTACGCTATATATTTAGGATCAATAGCGACCGAGTAAAAGTTCTTCTCTGTTCTTGGTAGTGGCAAGAGAAAGGCTGTGATAATGCTCCTGGCAGGTTTTAATGATGATGATGATGATGATGATGATAAGGATAATGATGATAATGCTGCTGCTGCTGATAATAATGATGATGAAGATTATGATGATGAGGAGTAGGAGGAGAAGGAAGAGGATGTTGTTGATGATGATAACGATAGCTCAATATATCAATATTGTTTATTTATGGTTTGTAGTCGTCATCACCATCACCCCCTACACCCCCACCACTACTACTACTGCTACTACTACTACTACTACTACTACTACCATCACCACCTTCCTTTCCTCCTTCTTTTTCTTCTTCAATATCATCATCACCATCGTTATCATAATCGTCGTCGTCGTGGTCAGCATCATCATCGTCATCATCAATGTGTCGGAATCTCTCTCTCTCTCTCTCTCTCTCTCTCTCCCCCCTCTCTCTCCGCGGTACTTAACTAAAAGATTCCCCTGGCAGTCGATGCCACTATTTGGTGACCTTTACTGCGCGATGACATTTTGCTCTACAACATCATCAGCCAATAAGCGAAGTCCTTCAGCCAAACCAAAAGGTTTCACATCCTATTGATAAGAACTGGAGAAAGACCATTTGGGGTTTTCGTAACCAGGTCAAGTACTCAGAGAAGCTCTCCATTTCTTATCTAATAAACAAATAACAAGACATAAACTCCGAGTTACACTTAAATGAAAGTCTGTATTGACTCGTGTATAAGCCGCTTCAGTTTACACATGATTTGAGCTGGTCAAAAATAGAAGAAAAGACAAAACCTTGTTTGTGGCTTAGACACGGGACGAAGCTATAACTCTGAAGTGAAAAAAAGTTTGTACCGTGATTTAACACTAAACTAGCAATGTTGCCCGGCGTCGCTCGGCTTTGTTTTCTTTTCGACCCTTTAAAATTGGAGTTTTTGAAAAGTTATTCTCTTTAAGTGAACATTTTTCTGGTTGAAATACACCGAAAAATGGCGATACAGCAGTCAAAAAGTTGTAAAAAATAGAAATTTTCATAGAAAAAAAGCACCTTTTTAATGTCAATAATTTTTGGTGTTAACATGGTCCGATTTGAATTTTTTCTCTTACGGAATGAAGAGCAAGTCTTCTTCTATCGTACTCTCAATTTTGGTCAACTTGCGCCGCAGGGTCTCGGAGGAGATAGTGTTAGTTGAAGCCTACCAAACCTGCCACATACAGACAACTTCAGCTTTATGTACATAGATTATAGGTGCAACTTATTTACGAGTAAATACAGTATATATTTAGTTATGTCTCAAGCAACAAATAAATCCAGTGAGGAAACTTTTCCGATCACAGGGCCTTTAATCCTCATCGTATCATTTTTAAAAAAGGAAGGCCAGTTTGTGTTATCAACAAAAGAAGTAAAGGAGAATGAAGTCCTTAGTATAAGAAAATACAGGATGATCGTGATTGGGATATCTTTGACCAAAATTCTGCTAACCTGGGGCTAAACACAATCAAAAACAGCATCATGTTCACTCTGTTATGGTATTTGAACTCATCTATTTTCCTGATGAAGTCTCCGAGTAATGAAACACTCGTTAAAATTGAAACGCTCCCGCTACTTATAGCAGTTATCGATAGCTGTTTATGGTACCTATTTTCAAGTTAAATGATTTGAATCAATGAGGGTTATTTACTTCGTAGGGTCTATACAATGCTGATTGCGATTGCTCGAGATATCGAACCAACACCATCAGGTGTTAGTGTTTGTAGTTCGTTGTAGTTTTGATATGAAAAGATTAGGGGTCCAGATTGTGACGAAGCTAGAGTGTGTGCACAACCGCTATCAAACTAACAAGTATGATTCTCTGTGACTGTATGATCTACTAGAAATAGAAATCAAACCTCCCTCGAGCTACATACTGTTTGTTTTTGAATGACACATTGAATAATGCAGGACATGGAAAAAATTGTGATAAAGGATTGAATGGCATTGATCTGCTCGAGGATACCTGGCCCGCAACTTAATAACAACATCAACAATAGCAAAATACTCTTTAAATATCGACGTTTTTATTTGATGGCAAAACTCACACGTGTTCCGACTTGCGACAGACACGAGTTGGTTTGAGTCCCAACAGCGATGGGCATATGATGCGCTTCTTGGCTCGGCAATTGATAAATATGACATGGGTCTTGTCACGGGAAGCGATAGAAACTTCGGATTTCACACATGAGTCGAACAGCTGAAGAAAAGAAGACGAAAGGAAGAGAAAGAATCAACTTTTTTTTGTGGACTGAGAGGCTGGGTTATTAGAGACCCCCTCCACATTTTTTTTTCATGGAGCAGGAGGCGGTAGTGAGGTTATCGAGCCTTGCTTCGGTTGAGATTAAATAATATAAATTTATCCTATTTATACAGCAGGCGGTAGATGCGATTTAGTTCGTGTCCCGATAAGCGATGGACACAAGACGGGTCGTGTTCCAGTAAGCGATAGACACAACGTGATTTACCTGACCAGCAACGGACACGAGATACGAGCTGTTTCGTATCCCGACAAGCGACATGCACGACATATTTTCTGCCCCAGCAAGCGATAAATACGAGATGGTTTGTCTCACGTCTTTACTTCTGTTTCTTTTGTCTGTCTCAGATTGGTTCTTACACTGCATAAAAGTTCACTTTTATTTGTTAAGTTTTTAGTTTGATTATTTTTTTTATATGTCTTCTCCACTTTCACCCCACTCCTTCTCTACGTCTTACGAATAAACAGTGATTTCTTTTGATGAGATACAAAGCTAAATTTAGAACGGAAGCTGTCTAATCGATTATGAAAATATACACTTTTTTTTGCTAAACGTATATTTAAAGAAAAGAAACATTTTAAAAAACAAATAAACAGTATTTGAAAATTTATTCAATAAAACTATTATTGATTATGAAAATAGAATTCAACGAAAATTACTTTATCTTTAAAAAAAATTAGTTTTCAAACTTATCCATGACAGGCCTCACAAAGTAAAACCACGAGAGTTGCTGTCCATATGGTTGCATAGCTTTGTAAAGATAGCAGCCAAATTTCTTTCGAATCACGCCGTATCTACATATTGTCATAAAACCAGAAGCCTGCATTGGAGAGTAGTATCATAAATACACTACTGCTTCTGTAAAAAGAGGCGGGATGGTCATAGCTGGAACATGTCTGATTGTAGGTCTGACCATTGTCGGCTAACTTGCCGCTAGGCAACAGCATTATGAACAGCTTCAGCAAGAAGTCCTAGATATATTATTTCTAAAAATAAATAAATAAGAACCGACGCGATAGTCGTGGTTTCAGAGTCTTTGATCATCGGCCCGGTTATCAAAGCAGGTCTTGGGGCTAAGTAACAATACTATGATTACTCACACCATCCCACCCCAACAAAGTGGTAGTTGGATAATGGGATCCTAGGTTCTCTGTACACAGAGAAAGGCGGGATGGTCACCGCTTTCGTCATAGGCTTTTCTATCGGGACTGACCTGAAGCTAAATGACAACAGTAAAAGCAACTACAGAGCTGTTGCTTCTGTGGATCTGGCAAGGCGGCGAGCTGGCAGAAACGTTAGCACGCCGGGCGAAATGCTTTGCGGTATTTCGTCTGCCGTTACGTTCTGAGTTCAAATTCCGCCAAGGTCGACTTTGCCTTTCATCCTTTCGGGGTCGATAAATTAAAGTACCAGTTACGCACTGGGGTCGATGTAATCGACTTAATACCTATGTATGTCCTTGTTTGTCCCCTCTATGTTTAGCCCCTTGTGGGTAATAAAGAAATAGGTTACTTCTGTGGATCGTAAGTGGATCCCGAATACATGTGATGGAGCGTTAGTCATAAGCTATAAAGTGTATATACGTGTGTTATACGTGCGCGCGCGTGTGCCTGCGCGGGGTGTGTGTTTGAGCCTTTGTGTATAGATGGGAATGTGTAACGACATATGAAGGCATGTTGCGAGATGGTTAGGGTATTGGGTTCCTGATCATAAGATCCTAGTTACATTTCGGGATCGAACACCGTGTTGTGTCCTTGAGAAAACTGCACCGTTTCATATTACACTAATCTATACACCTGAAAATAAGTACTGATGCAATTCTCTCTCCCTCCCTTCAATTGTTAAATCTTCGATGTTACACTAAGAGGCTCTAAAAGCGTGCTTGTATATGCGAGCGACTACACAGGCCCTAAAACAATTAGCGAAGCAACAGACCATTATGTGCAAATGGAACTATGAGAGCTGGAGATTGGAGCAACGTTGACTCAGGGTTAGGATTAAGGGTCAAAGTTCATTTGAAGCAGAATTTTGTGCGCGTAGTTTCTTCTGGGAGAAAAAAAAATGTTAAGGTCTCTTTCTGGTCAGAGTGAGATTATTGAAGGAGGATGAGGTGGGGGGGGGGGTTGTTCGGCGGTGGGTATGGATGGATGGACGATGGAATGATAAATGTTTGTTGGGAAACAGAGTGTTGTGAAAAACCTATTGAGTTTAGTGTGAAATGGTTTGGGGGTGTTGAGGTCATTCGCTTTGTTTTGACCTTTTCGTTGACCTTTGCTTTGACTTTTGCTTCTGACCTTGAAGCGGGGACCTAGATAATAGCAACCAGAAATGATATTAATAAAATAACAATAAACAAGTAATAAATATCTTGAAATTGAGCACAGGCACACATACACAATTAATATATATATATATACATATATATATATATATATATATATATATATATATATATAATATATATATATATATATATACAATATGTATGTGTTTATAATATATATGTGTGTGTATGTGTGTGCGTGCGTGCGTGTACATGTGTATGTGTGTATCACATTAGCATTGGCCATAGCCCCAACTAATTTCTCATTATTTGTAAAGCATTGTCAGGTGAATGCCTCGATCAAACGAATTAACATAGAATTGTAAGACAAGTCTTGTATGTTTAATTGATATCTATCTATCTATCTATCTATCTATCTATCTATCTATCTATCTATCTATCTATCT
>NW_021834072.1:2500-7500 GCF_006345805.1 Octopus sinensis | reverse complement strand
ATATATATATATATGTGTGTGTGTGTGTGTTTGTGTGAGTGTGTGTATATACGTAAACATGCACACACACATGAAAGTACGACTTATACGTATGCATACAACGCGATGTCCACTTACACACACACGCACGCATTCACATACGCATACACTCAGACACACACACATATATATTTACATATATATGCCTATATTTCCAAGAGTTATGAATACGTTTGTGTATGCTAATACCAGAGTATATGCATTTATATACATACGTATGAACGTATAATATATATATATATATGGATATGTATATGTATACGTATACACATACATACACACACACAAACATATATGTATATATGTATATATATAATATATATATATATATATGTGTGTGTGTACGCACACTTATATATACCTATGTGTGCATGTATGTATATACGTAGATATAGTTTTAGGTGAAAGGTCAAGTACATTATTATGATTGAAGGACAAGTAAGATTAATTTTAAAGAAATACCTCCTGACCTTTACTTTTCTCTGCTCAGGGAAGCAGGGAGTGGGATGAAGGCCCACACGATCCATCCAGCCATCTATCAAATCTGAGTTCTGTTTAAAATCTGCTTAAATTCCAACATGGTTGTTGTGGTTGTTTGTTATTATTATTATTATTATTATTATTATTATTATTATTATTATTATTATTATTATCATATATTATTATTATTATATTATTATATTATTATATTACTATTACTATTACTATTATTATTATTATATTATTATTATTATTATTATTATCATTATTATTTTATTATTATTATTATTATTATTATTATTATTATTATTATTATTATTATTGTTATTATTACTATTACTATTATTATTGTTATTATTATTATTATTATTATCATCATTATTATTACTATTATTATTATTATTATTAGTATCATCATTATTATTATTATTAATATTATTATTATTATTATTATTATTATTATTATTATTATTATTATTATTATTATTATCAGCATCAGCATCAGTGGAAGTAGTAGTAATAGTAGTGGTGGTAGTGGTGGTGGTGGTGCTGTTGTGTTTGTGGTTGAAGTAGTTTTTGATTGTTACTGTGTTATTGTTGTTGTTGTTGTTGTTCTATCCCTCCATTGTGAGTTGTTGCTATTGTTACCATGGTTATCCTTATCGATGTTGGAGTTATTGTTACTGTATTTATTGATATTACTGTTATTGTTGCGGTTGTTATTACTGTGGTTATTGCTATTATTGCAGTAATAGTTGCTTCTCTTCTTCCTGATGATGTTATTACCTTTGCTTTCCTTCTTATCTTTCCTTAACGTAATATAATATATTGTAGTTACACTTTTTAGTTTCTAACCTCAGGTCTACCCATCAAAAGCATATATACGATAAAATCTTTACAACGGTGGTCATCAACGTCTTTTGTACCAGACAGTATGTCAAAGACTACATTGCTCAAGCTTCCTTTCTTAACATGATAGGATGGATCTGAAGGATATTTAGCAGGTCTAGCTGCTGCAATATAAAGGCAACTGGTTGCAGATGTTGTCATTAATGTTGGGAATTGTTGTACTCTCTACATATATATATTTATTTACTGCCCAGAAGAGGCTAAACACAGAGGGGACAAACAAAGACAGACGAGGGGATTGAGACGATTATATCGCCCCCAGTGCGAAACTGGTACTTTATTTATCGACCCCGAAAGGATGAAAGGCAAAGTTGACCTCGGCGGAATTTGAACTCAGAACGTAACGACAGACGAAATACCGTTAAGCATTTCGCCCGGCGCGCTAACGTGTCTGCCAGCTCGCCGCCTTTAAATATGTACTCTCTATATATATATACAAAGCAAAATGTCTGTGAGCGTGTCCTTTATACAAATCCACAGTTTTTCAGTTAGAGGGCTCGCACTTTCTATGGTCATCAAAACCGTCCAAGGGTGGTCGTGCATATTATTACGTTTCCCCAGTCACCCCGCAAAGCCATTAAAAAATTAATAGAAGTGACATTTTTGTGAATTTTCTAACCAAAACCCAATCAAAATGCCTGAAACTTGATACGCCAATTGAATGCCAGCTTGCAGTAAGTGATTGGTCGGAGATTTGGACAGTACTCACATGTATGTGCGCACGCACGCAGCTGTATTATGAAACATCTTGATAAGAGCGTAACAACAAAGTTAATAGTTTATCTTTCTCAGATTATGCCGGTATGTCATAGTCGTAGGTAAAAATCCCTGGTTAGAGAGACATACTGATATATATATATATATATATTATATATATATATATATAAATGACATATATATATATATATATGTGTGTGTGTGTGTGTGTGTGTGTGCGTGTGTTTGTGTGTGTGTGTGTATGAATATATGGGTACAGGATGTCACCAACGGTGTAAACAACCTGAAGTACGAAAACACACAATCAAATACGTAAACCAAGAACAAAATGGAAAACAGGACAAGTAAACACAGAGATGGGACTCTTCGTGAATTGTCTGCTGTCTGTCTACTCCTCATTTCGAGCATTCAACGACAATATGAATTTTCAAAGACAGTTGCTCCCTTAAATTCTAAAATAAAACTTAGGATTTATGGAGGGTCAACGTTGGGAGCAAAAACAGGACTGTGGAGACATATAAGGAACCAAAACGAAAATAAACATGGAAGAACGTTAGGCCAGAACGAGAGGAAAATAGTTAACACTGGGAAAAATGTTTTCTTTCAAAAGAGATTAGATAGAAGAGAGAGAATAAAAACGTCCAGTCTTTTGAACGTCCATGCAGGAAAAGATGGTCACGTGATGAAAAGAAAGATGGACGATGGTCACGTGTGAGCAATGAGAGAAAGAAAAAGAGAAAGAGGGGAAGAGAGAGAGAGAGAGAGAGAGAGAAATCGGTGAAAGAAGAAGGGGGAGAAAAAATGAATTAAAGAAGGATGGAAGAAGAATACAGTATAGAGTAGAGTCGCATCACATATATATATATATATATATAAAATTGGAGACGGATACTAATACTTCCATGATCTGGCACACTCGAACAATTGTGAAAATCTCATCGTATGAAAACATTGGTTGCCTTCTTAACTTACAAATAAAGCATTTATAATATATATATATATATATATATTCATATACACACACACATATACAAATATTATATATATATATATATATATTATATATATATATATATATATACATATATATATATATACATATATATATATTTGTTATCGCCATAGTAATATGGCATTCTTATAAAAATAAGAATAAAGTGTCCGCTTATTAGCTCCATGAGGCCATCGCCTTAAGTTAGCTATTTGATACACAAACTATATCCATATAACCTTCGAACAAGGGAGGTCAGTCGCTCCACACGACTTGACCGACAGTACAGACGCGTTTCGGGGTATTGCCCCTTTTCAATGCAGCGTAGTCAGACCAGTAGGTGTCGCTTCTGACAATCTCTGTTCGAAGGTTTTATTACCTAGTTCGGTGCGAATACATCCACTTTTTTTCAATATAGAAATCGTATATATATATAATATATATATATAATATATATAATATTATATATATATATATATATATATATATATATATATATATATATATATATATATATATAGAATATAATATATATATCTATATATATATATATATATATATATATATTATATATATATATATATATCTATATATATATATATATATATATATATATATATATATATATATATATAGATATATATATATATAATATATATATATATATATATATATATATTATATATATACATGTGGAGGCGCAATGGCCTAGTGGTTAGGGCAGCGGACTCGCGGTCGTAGAATCGCAGTTTCGATTCCCAGACCAGGCGTTGTGAGTGTTTATTGAGCGAAAACACCTAAAAGCTCCCCGATGCTCCGGCAGGGGGTTGTGATCCCTGCTGTACTCCTTCACCACTCTTTCTCCCACTCTTTCTTCTGTTGGCCTGCTCGCTTAGCTGATTCGTTTAATTTTTCAACGAAGCACTCGTGATAAACGAGGATGATGTAGTTGGATGCGGTTGACTGGTACTATATTAATTGATCCCGAAGTATATGAAAGGTAACGTTAACTTCGTGGAATTTGAACTCACAACACGGCAATTAAACAAATAACGCAAGACATTTTATCCTAAGCTCAACACCACTCCAAGACCAATAACAACCAAGATATCATTACTATGTCATAATAAACGACAGAATAGAGTGCCTTTCCTCATAAATTTGCATAATCAGAGTTTATTTAGTACTAAAAACTACAGAAGAAGCCCTAATTTCATCGCATTGAACAGATGGGAGAAATATTTTCTCAGAGGAAAATACGCTCAATAGTTTTCAGCAAGATTTTCAGAATAGAAAACATCGTACCAATAATGAGTGAAACTATAAATAAGTAAGTAAATTAATTAATTAATCAATCGTTTATATTTTCAAGGTGGTGCCCCAGCATGACAGTAGTTCAAAGAGTGAAATAAGCAAAAGATAAAAATATTCTTTTCTATTCTAGGAACAAGGCCGAAATTTTGGGGGAGGAGTCCAGTCGATTAGATCGACGCCAGTACGCAACTAGTACTTAATTTATCGACCCCGAAAGGATAAAAGGCAAAGTCAATCTCGGCGAAATTTGAACTCAGAACGTAAAGACAGACGAAATACTGCTAAGCATTTCGCTCGTCGTGCTAACGATTCTGCCAGCTCGCAGCCTTTAGCAGATAAAAATATTACGGTCTTCGAGATCTCATGAAAGCCGTAATTCATATGCAATTTCTTTAGAACTTTCGAAAGGCTAACGTTATTCAACTTTAATAATCTTTCACTGTCAGTGTTAGCAAAGACTAGTCATAGATCGGTGCAGCGAACAAAATATTTTATGATATTTATTCCATGTAAAAGCAATGAGCTGGCAGAATCGTTAGCATGCCGAGTA
>NW_021834071.1:2500-27004 GCF_006345805.1 Octopus sinensis | reverse complement strand
TATATTATATATATATATATATATATAATATATATATATATATATACATATGCATATATATATACATAAGCATATATATGTATATATATGCATGTATATATATATATATATATATATATATATTATATGGCACGCATATATGTACATATATGTGTGTGTGTGTACATATATGCGTGACTGTATGAGCGTGTTAGGAATCTAAATCGTAGGAGACAGACAGCACACAACCTCACTTTTATATATAAAGATATAAACAGCAATATACTCACACACTTATTTCTTAGCACAAACAAAATAAAGAGTCGTCTATGTATGTTTTACAGATTATGTTTACAAGTAGACAGCTGACGATTCAGTCTGTTGGTAACCGAAGATTCCCACCACGTGCTTTCCATATGGACATGCCGCTTAAGTGCATTCCACTTACTCACAAGAGCATCTACACTTTTTTCATGCTTACTCTTACTCTTTTACTCTTTTACTTGTTTCAGTCATTTGATTGCGGCCATGCTGGAGCACCGCCTTTAGTCGAGCAAATCGACCCCGGGGCTTATTCTTTTTGTAAGCCCAGTACTTATTCTATCGGTCTCTTTTGCCGAACCGCTAAGTGACGGGGACGTAAACACACCAGCATCGGTTGTCAAGCAATGCTAGGGGGACAAACACAGACACACAAACATATACACACACACACTTATATATATATATACATATATACGACAGGCTTCTTTCAGTTTCCGTCTACCAAATCCACTCACAAGGCATTGGTCGGCCCGATGCTATAGCAGAAGACACTTGCCCAAGATGCCACGCAGTGGGACTGAACCCGGAACCATGTAGTTGGTTAGCAAGCTACTTACCACACAGCCACTCCTGCTTGCAAACAAAAAGTATAGTTTGTGTACACAGTTGGAGTTATTTACCACAGCTAGGGACTTACATATTTCGACATAGCTTTTCAAAATATTATCAATGCACTTAATATGTGGTGCTGAAAAGTTCCTGGCTTTGAGGGTGTTGCGAAAGGCCTGGTTGGAGATCCAACCTTCCAAGTTTTTTTACAGGGCTTAGAAAAACTGAAGGACCACTACAAGTGTGTGAATCCGAGCGAGAAATATGTTGAATAAAATCATAATTAACTATTCCTCTTTTATTTATTTATTCATTTATTTATTTACTAGCAGTATCGCCCGGCGTTGCTCGGGTTTGTAAGGGAAATAACTATATAAGCATTTTTAGAGATGTAAAGTATAATAGCCATCTCAATATGGCTAACCACAAAGGAGGGGGTGTTACTGTAGCTTTTTACATTCTGAGATCTAATGATACATTTTTAGAGAGTTACTTCCCCTATATAATAGCAAAAAATGCATTAAAAATGGGAAAAAATTATGGTAAATTTTTTTTTTAATCGTAGACTCATCGTAGACGCGCGCTAATACCCAGAAGGGCTCGATATGAATCACGACTATAAGATACCCGCTTTTGGTTAAACTGCACCGCAAAATGTGGGAGTAGTTAGGAATCTAAATCGTAGGAGACAGACAGCACACAACCTCACTTTTATATATATAGATTTATTCAAAGCCAGGAACTTTTCAGCACCCCCTCGTATAGAATACTTTTACTTTCAATGAATTTAGAATGTGTGAATGTATGTGTGTATTAAATCAGTCTATCCATATTGCAATACAATAAATTGTGATAGGAAACCTTGCTAAGATCTGTTCTTATGCTTAAATATTTCATGTCTTTATTTTAGAAAACTACTAGCAGTATCGCCCGGCGTTGCTCGGGTTTGTAAGGGAAATAACTATATAAGCATTTTAGAGAGTTATAGCCCAAAAATAGCAAAAAAATGCATTAAAAATGGAAAAAAAATTATGGTAATTTTTTTTTTAATCGTAGACTCATCGTAGACGCGCGCTAATACCCAGAAGGGCTTGATATGAATCACGACTATAAGATACCCGGTTTTGGTTAAACTGCACCGCAAAATGTGGGAGTAGTTAGGAATCTAAATCGAAGGAGACAGACAGCACATAAGCTCTCTTTTATATATAAAGATTTAGAACAAACGATTTTGATTACCAGTCCAACTGTGAAGCAATCTCAGCCATCAAGAGACCTTGTAAATTTCGTGACGTAGAAATATCGAATAGATTCATGTAACAAGACACGATGCATTGATTGCTTTAAGGAATCTCTATAAAGGTGTTTAATCCACGTGTTTATTCTGGCTAGACTTTCCACCGCTGGTGAAAAGTCTAGCCACAATCAACACGTGGAAAATATGCGCTTACTTAAACTTGGGACTACAGATCAAAATAACCTCCATCCTACATCCTACATCCACTTCGCTGCAGAATTATCAACTAAGAAACCTACAATAATATAAGACTCACCATTCTTTGTCTTTATTCTCGTTACCAATGTATTCCTTTGTCTTCGTGGAGGCGCAATGGCCCAGTGGTTAGGGCAGTGGACTCGCGGTCATAGGATCGCGGTTTCGATTCCCAGACCGGGCGTTGTGAGTGTTTATTGAGCGAAAACACCTAAAAGCTCCACGAGGCTCCGGCAGGGGATGGTGGTGATCCCTGCTGTACTCTTTCACCACAACTTTCTCTCACTCTTACTTCCTGTTTCTGTTGTACCTGTATTTCAAAGGGCCGGCCTTGTCACTCTCTGTGTCACGCTGAATATCCCCGAGAACTACGTTAAGGGTGCACGTGTCTGTGGAGTGCTCAGCCACTTACACGTTAATTTCACGAGCAGGCTGTTTCGTTGATTCGGATCAACCGGAACCCTCGTCGTCGTAACCGACGGAGTGCTTCCAAGATTCCTTTGTCTCTCGCTCTTCGTACCTCTACATATGACTATGCATTCTGATGATGTCTACCACTGCAACTGGTAAACAGAAACGATCGTAAATGTACTATTCCTACCACTTTTCTTTATTAATTAATTAAATTAATGGCTTACTAGCGCCGACGACCAACTTCTTCCTGTTATTTTTCTTCCATTTTCTTCTTGCATATAATTTAAATTACGGTTTACTCGCTGAATTACCTGCTACCGTATACTTTTTACCAAGATCTGTACCTACACAGGTAATCACCAGGAATGCCTTTGGATTTGACCATCCCTTAGATGTTTTAAACACCTCTAATTTATACCTACATATATACACATATATATATATATATATATATGTGTGTGTGTATATAATACATACATACATACATACATATATATACTCTTTTTACTCTTTTACTTGTTTGTCATTTGACTGCGGCCATGTTGGAGCACCGCCATTAGTCGAACAAATCGACCCCGGGACTTATTCTATCGGTTTCTTTTGCCGAACCGCTAAGTTACGGGGACGTAAACACACCAGCATCGGTTGTCAAGCGATGTTGAGGGGACAAACACAGACACACAAACACACATATATATATATATACGACATGCTTCTTTCAGTTTCCGTCTACCAAATCCACTCACAAGGCATTGGTCGGCCCGGGGCTATAGCAGAAGACACTTGCCCAAGATGCCACGCAGTGGGACTGAACCCGGAACCATGTGGTTGGTTGGCAAGCTACTTACCACACAGCCACTCCTGCGCCGATATATATATATGCGTATATGTGTGGTTTATCTATATATATATATATAGTGAAGAAAGAAGGGTAAGCTGAAAGGGGCTTACTCATTTGATTTGTTACTTTACAGTAGGAAGCACACATTTGACTGCCATCTTCTAACACATAGATATACACAGGCGACGCATAATGACACAAAACGCATAAACCGACAAAAGTTGCTATAATAGAGAAACCCCAAAATTGTTTCTATACAAGGTAATTTGGCTCAAAACTTTCACAAAGGTTAAAGGTAATACTAGGCTATTATACATATATATCCTAAAACATCCAGAAAAAGTAGATGTTAGCAAACATAACCTTTAACCATCAAATTTTATCCACAAGGAACGTGGTGATGAAGGGGTAAGGTAAAGAGACACGGAACATTATCCACTAATTTGATGTCTCGTGAACTCTACAGTGAGGAGGAATTTGCAAATCAGACACGAAAATGTGACAAGAGTCAACAGCTTCACTTGTTCTGTTGCTTTTCTGTGTGTGTATTTAATGATAAGGCACAAGACTATATCATCCAGAGCACCCTTCTTTTCTTTAAGACTGCAGAGCATGATATAAAGGAAATTATACTACTATTTCTAGCAGATGCCTTTTTATTCGTTCGTTTGTGTGTGTGTGTGCACGTGCGCATTTATGCGTGCTTTATAATAGTGAGTAAGTAACACATTCAGTGTTAACTGATTGGCTGTCATTGCACAAACAACCTTAAATAGAACTGCACGAGAAAATAGTAGGAAGGACCCAGCAAAATCAGTTCGAATTGATGTAAAAGTTCACTTTTTGATATCACATTAATGGTAAGAGCTTAACTTACACCCTCAGCCTAAATCAGAAATGATTATTTCAATAGAAAGCATGTGGGACCTCGGTGAGATCGAGCTTACGTTTTCGAGGAAAGAGACACTATCCTAACAACATTTGACTTGGTCATCCGATTTGAACACATTTAGTGTCATTCGCCTCCAAATAGAGATTTGTAATAGTATATATAAGGTGCTGTTTTGATGCCTTTTTTCCAGTTTGAATGAAATCCAGATTTCTACTTTTGAGTTTACAGTGATGACAAGTGAAAATTACTCAGAAGTATTACTACAACGTCTGTTTTACCTGTTGATGACGTTGAAAGAGCATCCCAATTGATGATTATGAAAGAGCATGAAGGTGTACCAAAACACAAGAATCTCCCTCCTCGTGATGGTATCGTTTTATTTGGAATACCATTTTCTACACTGTATAACATCATCCGATGTTCATCATCTTGGAACTATATCACTGTTTCGCTAAAAGATATTGAAACAACTCCTTAATAACTGCGTTTGTTAAAGAGGGTTACATTTGGATTTTAATGTATGATGCTGATGCCAGGTAAATCAAATCATGATGGATCTTCGAGAGAAAACTCATTAAATATTCACCAATAAACTTACTCCGGACTGTCTTCCAGACAGTGTATGGATCAATGCTTGGCAACCATTAATAATCCGTTTTATATTACACACAAAACCTGAAATTTGAGGGGAAGAATATAATCAACTGCATCGGCCCAGGGTACTTATTTCATCGAACGCGAAAGGTTGAAAGGCAAAGCTGACCTCCACGGACTTTGAACTCAGAATGTAAAGCCGAAAGAAATGCTGCTAAGCATTTTATCTGGCATGCTAACGTTTCTGCCAGTTCCCCGCCTTCGGTAATCACTGATAATTAGCTTATTCGGTGCTACTAATTACTCATCCCCAGTTAGACCTTTAGTTCGACCTGTTTCTATAATGGATGCCAAGAAATGTGATTTGGTGCAGGGATTAAGAATTTCTCAGAATTTAGCGCTTGAGCAAATGAAGAAAACAAATTCTGAAGAATTCATCCTTATTTCCACCACGGTTATCCAGTTCTACAAATGCCACTCCATACAAGTCGAAATGTTGCTTGTAGTGCCGTACTTTTTTCTTAATGATGTCATCCATAGGAATTTTTGCAGCGTACCATAAGTTAGCATATAACTCTTATCCAAAGGTTTCTAAAATATGGTTAATTTTATGACAATACCTAATCCGGTGCTCCCAGAAAGCAACTTTTTCAGTCATATCAAGTACTCTATCAGTTAATGCACTACATTTATGCCTTTTAATTTTGTTTGTTTTGGAGTCTTTGATGGTTTGAGAATGTGGTATTTAGAATTCATCTATATAATACTATACCAAGTTTGACATTACGTTTCATAAATTTCGTTTCTCAAATAACCTGATGTTTTGAATTAACTCTGTCATGAACAAAATCTTAAAGTGGTAAATTAATTCTCAGTTCGATTATAGATCATATATATATATTTCTTTATTGCCCACAAGAGGCTAAACATAGAGGGGACAAACAAGGACAGACAAAGGGATTAAGTCAATTACATCGACCCCAGTGCGTAACTGGTACTTATTTAATCGACCCCGAAAGGATGAAAGGCAAAGTCGACCTCGGTGGAATTTGAACTCAGAACGTAACGGCAGACGAAATACCTATTTCTTTACTACCCACAAGGGGCTAAACACAGAGAGGACAAACAAGGACAGACAAAGGGATTAAGTCAATTACATCGACCCCAGTGCGTAACTGGTACTTATTTAATCGACCCCGAAAGGATGAAAGGCAAAGTCGACCTCGGTGGAATTTGAACTCAGAACGTAGCAGCAGACGAAATACCGCTAAGCATTTCGCCCGGCGTGCTAACGCTTCTGCCAGCTCGCTGCCTTCTCCGATTGGAGATCATAGATATTCAGCAGCATCAGCGCCAAGCAGTGTTTAGTCATAAATGCAAGTTCTCTGTAGTTACTGTAATGAAGAAATTCTCTCTTATGGTAAAAGGTGCAAGAACACCATTTCTGCCCAGTGCTACCTTCTATTGTATTCTCGGGCGCATCTCTCGCTCTTTAGCTGTTATCAATGGGGGATACCGAAGAGAGATAAATCTGTACAGATTTTAAAGCCTTAGCTCTCCACGGTAACTGCACTTAATTTGCATCTAGAGGTTAAAATATGTCACAAACTTATTTTAACTAACCTAGCGTTCACTTATGTATACATGTGTGTGTAAGCGCGCTTACACACACACACACACACACACACACACACACACACACGCATGCACACACACACGCATAATGTATAAATATGCAAGAATCCATGTTTGGCGTGTGTGTATGTGTGTGGAAGTATGTATAAAAACCTCCGTAATATCTTCACTCGTTTTTTTCCTAATAGCAACATTGTGGAAAAGCCATTATAGTTATTTTTTTTATACGTAAAATTACTAATTCACGTTTCATTTATTTCTTAAAATGCTAAAATTTGTGTCGCTCTACTTATCTATTCATTATTATTATTATTATTATTATTATTATTATTATTATTATTATTATTATTATTATTATTATAATCATTATTATTACTATTATGATAAAGGCTTTGAGCTGGTAGAATCTTTAGCACACCAGGCGAAATGCTTAGTGGTATTTCGTCTGCCGTTACGTTCTGAGTTCAAATTCCGCCGAGGTCGACTTTGCCTTTCATTCTTTCGGGGTCGATTAAATAAGTACCAGTTACGCACTGGGGTCGATGAAATCGACTTAATCCTTTTGTCTGTCCTTGTTTGTTCCCTTCTGTGTTTAGCCCTTGTGGGTAGTAAAGAAATAGGTATTTCGTCTGTCTTCGTGTTCTGAGTTCAAATGCCGCCGGGGTCGAATTAACTTTTCATCCTCCCGGGGTCGATAAATTAAGTACTAGTTTCGCACGGGAGCAGATGATATCCACTGGTCCCCTCCCCCAAAACTTCAGGCCTCGTACCCAGGCTGCAAAATTGCGCGACGAAAATTTTGATACCTCAAGAAATAAATGAAGTGGGAATTTAACTGGGTTTTTTTTTTGTGTGTATGTGTTTTTAAATGCCTAATATAGTTCTTCCACAATATAATTGCTTCAGTTTCAACACACGGTCTTAGATCAAGTCTCTTTCTTCACAAGTGCCATTCCAAAATTTCCCCAAATGTTTCAAGGCCAACACATACCGTCATATTGTCGAAGTGAGCCTAAGCAATTCAATTTCGATTCCCCATCATAACTATTTCATTTCATTTATATCGTGACAACACAGTCTTATTTCTCTCGCCATTATAAATCTGAAATCCTTCTGGTGATGCAAAGAGCGTGATGACCGAGTGGTTAAGGCGTTGGACTTAAGTTCCAATGTCCTCGTGGGTTCCAACACACTCGTGCTAAGGAGTTTCTTTTTTCCTTTTACTTGTTGTGCCCCAACATGGCTGTAACAAATAAAAGAATAAATGAATGTAAGAAATCATGTTTCCAGTTGACATGTAAACCAAAAATCGCTCATGTGTATGTGTATGGGACAAAAGGAAAGAGAGAACGAATAGAATTTGACCTTTACCTGACTTCCAAATACATTGGTATGCTATTCTAACGCCTAAAAGCTTTCGTCCCAAAACAATTATCTTGTTTTGTTAAATGATACGGCTATCAAATGGCACTCTATATTGAAAGATCCGACATTTAATGGGCTATAGACAAATATTTTAATTGTGTCTCAAAAATACTAGAAATTAGCCACTCAATTGTAATTAATTTTTTTTTTTTTTGTGTAGGGGATGACTTAACAAGGCCACTTGTGTATAGAGAAAGGAACAGACGTTTTTATAACGGTGATAAAAATGATTCAGAAGAAATTAAAGGTAATATCGACCCCAGGGAGAACAGGACGCAAAAGGATGAGCTGCTGATCGAGGTATGAGCACTAAATTAATTATCTTCACCAATTATAGCCATTCAAACTCAGCTATAACATTTGCTATGCAAGAGAGATCTCATACACACACACACATACATACAGAAAGACAGACAAACATATAGATACATACACACATACATACAAACATACATACATACATACATACATACATACATACATACATACATACACAAATACACACACACACACATACATACATGTGACAACCGATGCAGACTTTGTAGAGTTAACACCGAAGATATCACACACATCATAAACAATTGTCCGAAAATGTCATCTTGGTATAACCTACCAATGAGGCACGATGTTGTAGCTAGGACACTCTATAAGGAAACAAGTAAAATACAATTCCTTTATTGGAGCAAATTTGACTTACAATTCTTACCAGTAGTCTTATGAAGCATAACTTGGAACCCTACCAAAAGATTATGTTGAGTTCTTTACTAATTTAACTAATATTGTTAGCCTGGTGTGTCAACAGAGAGCTTATGAAAGTAATTTGCCCAGATTGATAATCTATCACTATTTCTTCTATATATATATATATATATATATATATATATAACTAAAAGGTACCAACGAATTTGAATCAAACTGTTTTGATCCATACATGTAACTCCCGATAAATTGGTTGAATGCCCTTCTTTCATTTGTCCACTCATATATATATATATGAGTGAGAAACTCATATATATGTCAGAAACATAGAAAAAGGAAAGGTCCAAGGAAGGTAAGACGGAGAAAGAAAATCTCCAACGATACACACGCTGTCACATATTGATATATATATATATATATATATTATATATAAACATAGTAAATAGAGTATAAAAATAAATTATTATTACCAGTGACCCAGCACAAAAGACGAATTAGTCATTAGACTATATATTATTCATATATAAATACATTAAAAGGCTTCCAAATAAATTCTTAGATTTGCACGTGCTTCTAACGGTCTGTACATGTGGGATTACAAAGGCTTCCTGCTGATGATTCTGGCCTTGGCAGATAAATTCTATTCATTTGCTAAAAAAAGGATGAAACCGTCGGTACAGGATTAGCTGAGATGGTAAACGTTTTTGATTTTCATTCCTTTCATGAATTTATCCCCTTTTTGTGTATCTAGCACTCGCTTCTTTATTTGGAAGCCTTTTAATGTATTTTAATGTATATATATATATATATATACAGATACATATATGTGTGTATATGTATGTTGTATATTTGTATGGTTTGCGTGTATGTGTCCTCGTTTGCCTCTTTCTCTTTGTATTGTATGTAGCTATCGCTGCCTTTGCTGCCACCACAGTGCTGAATCTCTAATTTACTATTCTATTTCCTCCTACTTCCTGTTCAAAGTTTTGTTATTTCTAGTCACTTTCTCTCCTTTTCTCTCTCTCTCTCTCTCTCTCTCTTTCTCTCTCTCTCTCTCTCGCTCTCTCTCTCTAATGCTGCCAGTAATGATGCTCAAAGAGCACTTGAAACTGAATGTAAGGTTCACTGTGAACAGGATGCTAATAGACAGGTGCTAACAGACAACTAGGGACACCTAGTGAACGACAACAGTAAGGGTTAGATTTCAGCTATAAACACATAAGCAGTTGAAGGGAGATGTTCTCTTACATGTCCCTGGGTATGACTATGCTTCTGAAAAACAGTTTAATGTCACTTATGTCCAAAATTTGGGATAAGTGCTCAGTCAAGAAATGGAAACAAGGCGCAGATGAAATATCTTGTTTTAACAGGAAAGCTAATTTACCAGTCCTTGCTGATCTATCAGAAACTCGAAAACTGATCCTTGTTGCCTCTACTGAAGAATTCAGACATATTTTACAATACACCAGAAAATACAACTCTGCTTCCTTGACTCTTTGGAGAAAATAACATCAGAAAAGGAGAATCCAATGCTACTTCTAAAATACAAGAGGACTTTTACCACAAGATTGGATCCCTTCAGCTTCTTTTGAATGAAGAGTTCCAGTACCCGTAACAATACCTTGTTGGTACCTTAAATAAACAAGCTCTTAATAACGATGTTATTTCTCAAGAAACTTGATTCTTGAAAGCTATGCCAGAAGTTTCTTGTGTGCATAGTGTCTAAACCCGTTTCATATTGTTGTTTGGGAAATACAGGAAGCACTCTAGAGAAAATGTGCACCATTTCTAAGCACCTGACTGCAACAAGTTCGCTGTCATCATGAGTGGAGTGTCAGATGTTAAAAGGTGTCAGCGTTGTCACCGTTGCTGCTGAATATCAGACACATTCCCTATTGCATGGCCGCATTCTGTTTTTAATTAATTTAAATTGAATCTTGTGGTTGTCTCCGCTATCTTTTTACGACTAAAATTAATCATTAAGCTAATGGGTTTTTTTTTCTCCCCACTACAAGTAAATTTTAATTAATTAAAAGTTCTTAGCTCCCTTCATTAAGTATATTCACACAGACATTACTAGTTGGAGAAATAGCTTAACCATACCAACTCCAATTGTGATGAGCCACCTAAGTTCATAGTTTGTCTTCTCTACTTGTTACTGACATGTTACTGCTATTGGATTGTTAGAGCATGTTTTCCTAGTTGAGTAGTCAATGTATAGCAGAAAACGAATCAAGTGCTGGAATCATTGCGCTTCTCTCTCTCTCACTCACTCACTTTCTCTCTATCTCTCTCACTCACTCACTTTCTCTCTCTCTCTCTATATATATATATATATATATATATATATATAATCATATCAAAGGGAAATGGAAATTAATTAGAATTTACATTTCCAGTGGTCTAACGTGTAAAGATTTAGTCAAAAAGACTATATATTAGTCATGCGATATAGTGTATATTTAAACACATTTCCCTTTGATATGATTAAATATTGTAAGTTTTTGGATAATTTTCGATTTTAAAAGTTGGCGGTTTTTTTATTGCCGGCGAGGGACTGCGGCTGCGCAGTAGATTTTGAAAAAGTTAGGACCTATAAACACGGGGCAAGTAGTTTTGATCGTCCCGTGTGTATACGTTTAACCCTAGGTGGAACTACTGAAGATCACACCTAGCGAGTTCCTTGACTCGCTAAAATAAAATCAGAAACCAATTGGTCCAGGAAACTAGATGGTAAAATATTTTTCATTTTTGAATTTGTTCCTGTCGAATTTTGTCCCTAATTTTGGGTTATAGAACCTAGCTGTTCTTTCTAGCGTGTAGAATTCCTATAAGTGGATTCCTTATGTGTTTAAATATACACTATATCGTGTATCTATATTATATATATATATATATATCCATCTGTCTCCCCCTCTCTCTCTCTCTCTCTCTCTCTCCTCTCTCTCTCTCTCTCAAACTATAAATCTCTCCTCATTTTACAACATAACCCAATTACAGTCTGTGAGACTGTTTAAAATGTTTAGATTAGAATGAAGCGCTTCAAATCCAAAGAATGCCTTTACGTTATTTTCGGTGTCAAATTGCTACAACTGTAATTCTTGCCAAAAAAGTAACTTCTTTCATAAAGTTGCGTTAACCTTTTACAGTACAGGCTATTACAACACAGTGGAGGCGCAATGGCCCAGTGGTTAGGGCAGCGGACTCGCGGTCATAGGATCGCGGTTTCGATTCCCAGACCGGGCGTTGTGAGTGTTTATTGAGCGAAAACACCTCAAAGCTCCATGAGACTCCGGCAGGGGATGGTGGTGATCCCTGCTGTACTCTTTCACCACAACTTTCTCTCACTCTTACTTCCTGTTTCTGTTGTACCTGTATTTCAAAGGGCCGGCCTTGTCACTCTCTGTGTCAGGCTGAATATCCCCGAGAACTACGTTAAGGGTGCACGTGTCTGTGGAGTGCTCAGCCACTAACACGTTAATTTCACGAGCAGGCTGTTCCGTTGATCGGATCAACCGGAAACCTCATCGTCGTAACCGACGGAGTGCTTCCACCATTACAACACACACATCGTGTATACACACACACACACACACACATACACACACACACACTCGCATACACGCACGCGCACACACACACACTCACTCATCTCAAGCGATGCAGAAAAGAGCACATATATAATTACAATACATTATCATTGTTTTATTAATTAATTAGACTGTTCTTCATTTAATTCCAAATTTATGGTTACAAACCAGGCCTAACAACAATAACAACAACAAGAACACCGTGACCACCACCACAATCGCCTCCATTGATATTGTATGCTATAAAAACAGAAACGTTTCACGCGATCTGCACAGATAATTACGTTTCCATGCTCCGATGATTTTAGTATTTCGCTGGATTCCTACCTCGTCTCTCTTTACTCTTTTACTCTCTTTTACTTGTTTCAGTCATTTGACTGCGGCCATGCTGGAGCACCGCCTTTAGTCGAGCAAATCGACCCCGAGACTTATTCTTTGTAAGCCCAGTACTTATTCTATCGGTCTCTTTTGCCGAACCGCTAAGTGACGGGGACGTAAACACACCAGCATCGGTTGTCAAGCAATGCTAGGGAGACAAACACAGACACACAAACACACACACACACACACACATATATATATATATATATATATATATACATATATATGACAGGCTTCTTTCAGTTTCCATCTACCAAATCCACTCACAAGGCATTGGTCAGCCCGGGGCTATAGTAGAAGACACTTGCCCAAGGTGCCACGCAGTGGGACTGAACCCGGAACCATGTGTTTGATTAGCAAGCTACTTACCACACCCCACTCCTGCGCCTATAGCCACTCCTGCGTCGTATATTAATTAGCGATAATTTATTACAGGTAATTAATTACTTGAATAATCTGAAAGGCAATTATACACCAGCATAAGTGAATCTTAGGTTTTACGCTATTTTTGCTCATTATTGTTCATTTGAATAATGCTTCTTTATAATCTTTACGCTTTTGTTCATATTTATAGAGACGATGTGGCCACGGGGGGACACTGTAGGATTGCAAGCTCATAGATGTAGAGTTGAAATGGCATTTTTTAAAATAGTGGCTGTGTGGTAAGTAGCGTGTTTACCAACCACATGGTTCCGGGTTCAGTCCCACTGCGTGGCACCTTGGGCAAGTATCTTCTATTATAGCCTCGGGCCGACCAAAGCCTTGTGACTGGATTTGGTAGACGGAAACTGAAAGAAGCCCGTCGTATATATGTATATATATATATGTGTGTATGTTTGTGTGTCTGTGTTTGTCCCCTAGCATTGCTTGACAACCGATCCTGGTGTGTGTACGTCCCCGTCACTTAGCGGTTCGGCAAAAGAGACCGATAGAATAAGTACTAGGCTTACAAAAGAATAAGTTCCGGGGTCGATTTGCTCGATTAAAGGCGGTGCTCCAGCATGGCCGCAGTCAAATGATTGAAACAAGTAAAAAAAAAATAAAAGAATAGATGTAGATAGTGTAAAGTACTGGATGAAGTACGCAAAAAGTTAATGAACGCTCAACCTTTAGATTCATGCCATTAGCTCACACTCCTGTGTTCGTTTTTTTTTATATTGGATGATCATCTATAATCCAAGGCAGAGTACACGCAGAGTAGGCGCAGGAGTGGTTGTGTGGTAAGTAGCTTGCTAACCAACCACATGGTTCCGGTTTCAGTCCCACTGCATGGCACCTTGGGCAAGTGTCTTCTGCTATAGCCCCGGGCCGACCAAAGCCATGTGAGTGGATTTGGTAGACGGAAACTGAAAGAAGCCCATCGTATATATGTATATATATGTAAGTGTATATGTTTGTGTGTCTGTGTTTGTCCCCCCAACATCGCTTGACAACCGATGCTGGTGTGTTTACGTCTCCGTCACTTAGCGGTTCGGCAAAAAAAGACCGATAGAATAAGTACTAGGCTTACAAAGAATAAGTTCTGGGGTCTATTTGCTCGACTAAAAGCGGTGCTCCAGCATGGCCAGTATATCCAGTTAAGGTTTTGATTAAGTACTATATATGATGGTATGCGATGAGCTTCTTCATGTTGAAAGGTGGTTTCGTGGAATGCTGAATCAATTTTATTGCCAGGCTAACAAATCTTTTATCCTCTATTATTCGGAGCCAACGACGGAGCAACGGCAGAACTACGGCAGAGCCAAGCCACTGTCACTCACCCTGCTAGAAATAGCAGCCAAATCTTTCACATCCTACTTTATGACCAGCCTATAGGTCAACTCAATCAGAGTTTACTTGGAAATGAATAATAATAACTATTACTATCTGTTGAAAAGGAAGAACCCAAAATGCCAAAAACTGAATTTATTTGATTTTATACGAATGTTTCTTTTGAATTAATATTGGTTTCAAATTTTAGCACAAGGCCAGCAACTTCAGGGGAGAGGGTAAGTCGATTACATCAGCCCCAGTACTCAACTGGTACTTATTTTATCAACTCCGAAAGGATGAAAGGCAGAGTCGAGCTCGACCAAATTTGAACTCAGAACGTGAAGACGGATGAAATGTCGCAAAGACCTGCAATTTTGAGGGAGGAAATAAGACGATTACATCAACGCCAGTACTTAACAGGTACTTATTTTATCAACCTCGAATGGATGAAAGGCTAAGTTGACCTCGGTGGAATTTGAACTCAGAACATGAAGATGTACGAAATGCCACTAAGCATTTTACCCGTCGTGCTAACGATCCTGCCAGCTCGCCGCCAGTTCTGAAAAAAATCGATAAATTCGACAAGGGGTCGAGAATCTAAGCTTATCATATGCAACACATTTTCCGTTGTAGTTTTCGCAACTTGCAATCGATTTTCACCAAACTCATGGTGAAGTTTAATGTTACCCTAAGGAACTTAATTCTGACGTTAGTTTTCCATGCAATACCTTACCATCAGAAAAAATCGATAAAATCATGCCATTTTGGGAAATCGCGTTCAAATTCAAGATGACATATTTTCGACAATATCTTTAACAAATTGGCAGGAATTATTTTTGAAATTCACAGCGAGCATCATGTCTGCTCCAAGGAGCTATATGGCCCTTTTGATTCCAATAGGATACGTTACTACTGGAAAAAATCGGTTAATTACATCATATGTGGCACACATAGCAAACCGATTTTTCTGCGATATTTTTTGAAAGTTCACATAGATTTTCCCTACACCGATGTTGGACATCAAGTTTGCATTAAATGTCAAACTAACGACCATTTGTCAATGCAGTTAACAAGTATTGGGAGAAATCGACAAAACCATATCACTTTGAGACCGACCATGCGAACCCTACAAAACTGACTTTTGTTAAATAGTAGGCGGATTTCAGGCGATTTAGTCAATTTTTGCCGCTTTTATCATAAAGGTTACTAGAAATGGCATATGTTTTCCTTTTGCTTCAAATCCGAGCAATGTCGGGCTGTAGATGCGTTTGCGGTTGTGTGCGCACGTGCGTGCGTGCCCTTGACACGATGATTGCAGCTCTTCCCATTGGCTCCCCAAACGGTGAACAATGCTCTCAATTAAACACCCTTTGGCCAATCACATGCACTGACACACTCAGTTGTGCGCGTATAGTTTGTGACTCCCACTTCTTCTCTCGGTTCACACCAGCTCGCTTCACACGTTGGCCTACTTCTGCTAATCGCTGCTGCAGCCGCAAGTTATTCGAATATTTTTTTTGTTTAAACTTTCATTATACCACCCCAAACATTTTACCTTAAATTTTTGACGTACCCTAAGGGTCCTCGGACGCTACTTGCAAAGTCTTGCACCAAAAGCCCTTTTCCATTCGTTTGTTCAGTTTGGCCACTTTTCGCTTTTTCGTTGTTGTCACTCACACTGCTGCCCGCTTTTTTTCCGTTTATGTACATTTTGATACATTTTGGGATACTTACCCCCACGTAACTGGGTTGGGTGTGCTAAACAAAACCAGAAAATGCACTTTGACTGTCATAGATTTTCTTTATGCATGCAAAGGGAACGGTGCCTTGAATGCCTTAATGACTTTTAGGCTTCATTTTACAAAATAACGGTTCAATGAGTACAAAAAAGGTTAAAAAGGTAAAGGGCATTGCTTATCGACAAAGTTGGTTACATACCCGGGCAACGCCGGGTTATGCTGCTAGTTGCAGATATATGAATCGAGAAAAAGAATCAAAATGAACTACAGAGCTAGTCCTATTTCTAACACCTTTACCATTTCCTCCGTTGTCATGCATCTTTAAGAAGGAGCAAGACTATATAATTAAATCAGTTGTAGTACATTGCTGACACATATTTGACAAACACTTCAATGATTGTAAGCAAAATCGACCCAGCAATGAGATCAGATTAGGCAGGGTTGAACTAGACATCAGAAAGCAATTTAACCAATAAAAGGCAGGCGAGTGAGTAAGTGATGGAAACATTTTTACAGCTAACTCAGCATTCTGGCGTAGTAAGCAACGATTGGACCATTACGTGACAGTAGTCAAAATCTTTCTCAAATAACACCCTGTTATCTTTAGTAAGTAAAGGGATGCTTTGGATACTATTACTCACTATTTTATTTTGTAGAGATCTACAGGAGTGGCTGTGTGGTAAGTAGCTTGCTACCCAACCACATGGTTCCGGGTTCAGTCCCACTGCGTGGCATCTTAGGCAAGTGTCTTGTGAGTGGATTTGGTAGACGGAAACTGAAAGAAGCCAGTCGTATATATATATGTGTGTGCGTGTGTGTGTGTTTGTGTGTCTGTGTTTGTATCCCTAGCATTGCTTGACAACCGATGCTGGTGTGTTTACGTCCCCGTCACTTAGCGGTTCGGCAACAGAGACCGATAGAATAAGTACTGGGCTTACAAAGTACTGGGCTTACAAAGTACTGGGCTTACAAAGTCCCGGGGTCGATTTGCTCGACTAAATGCGGTGCTCCAGCATGGCCGCAGTCAAATGACTGAAACATGTAAAAGAGTAAAAAAAAGAGTAAGAGTATATGGTAGTCGAGACTGGATTTACTCAATCCGAAATAATCTGGGTTAAGCATCAACAACTTCCTGTTCTGAATTGAAAGCTCATTAGATTCCGATTTTCCTTTAAACTTTTACGTGATGGTTATTCTGTGTATTCTTGCAATATTTCATACAATTAGTATTCATAGCTACCAACAATCTGTGGATTTTGTTTAGACTAAAAGCCAGGCTTCTTCGAGGATGGGTAACAAGATTCCGATGTCCATTGCCTTTCTTGAAGACATTAGAGATGGGAATGGAAGCACTCCGTCGGTTGCGAATCAACGGAACAGCCTGCTCGTGAAATTAACGTGTAAGTGGCTGAGCACTCCACAGACACGTGTACCCTTAACGTAGTTCTCGGGGATATTCAGCGTGACACAGAGAGTGACAAGGCCGGCCCTTTGAAATACAGGTACAACAGAAACAAGAAGTAAGAGTGAGAGAAAATTGTGGTGAAAGAGTACAGCAGGGATCACCACCATCCCCTGCCGGAGCCTCGTGGAGCTTTAGGTGTTTTCGCTCAATAAACACTCACAACGCCCGGTCTGGGAATCGAAACCGCGATCCTATGACCGCGAGTCCGCTGCCCTAACCACTGGGCCATTGCACCTCCACACATTAGAGATATATGTGAAGTGATAAAGCAACGACCAGAAATTGAAATCGGTTCGTAGATTCATCTCACTGGGAGCTAACTGCTTTCTGCTCTCTAATAGAATCGATTGAATTGATCCATTATGCATATCTCTCACATTTATCAATCACAGAAGAATGAGAGGCAATATAGAAGCACGAAGCTCAAATACTATATTGCAAGGTATTTAATCCGCCCCTCTACCGTTCTTACCACTACCCCCAACCTTCCGAACAATAATATTGGTTTCTAATAGGACAATAAGGCCACTATTTTGGGGAGGGATAAAGTACCTCAGAAGGTTGATACATTATTTTATCGACCCTAGAAGTATCAAAGACAAAGTTGACCTCATAGAGATTAGAACTCGAAACGTAAAGGGTTATATCTAAATACCACAAAGTTTGTTTTTATTTTGTTTTTTTGTCCGACGCTTTAATGATTTAGCCAACCCATTGCCCTACATTTATTTCTAATAACAGCAAAGCACCACTAGTTGTGGAGGATGGAAAAGTGTTTTTCCTGCCAATTTGTTAAAGATATTGTCGAAAATATGTCATCTTGAATTTGAACGCGATTTCCCAAAATGGCATGATTTTATCAATTTTTTCTGATGGTAAGGTATTGCATGGAAAACTAACGTCAGAATTAAGTTCCTTAGGGTAACATTAAGCTTCACCATGAGTTTGGTGAAAATCAATTGCAAGTTGCGAAAACTACAACGGAAAATGTGTTGCATATAAAAAGCTTAGATTCCGACCCCTTGTCGAATTTACCGATTTTTTTCAGAACTGGCGGCGAGCTGGCAGGATCGTTAGCACGACGGGTAAAATGCTTAGTGGCATTTCGTACATCTTCATGTTCTGAGTTCAAATTCCACCGAGGTCAACTTAGCCTTTTCATCCATTCTTCCTAATATTTTGACTGGCAACATAAAAGGGAAGATAATTTCAACTCAGAATGTATAAAGTGACATAACTAAAATTTCCGATGCTCGGTTGATTTTACCTGCGCTCTCTCAAATGTTGATTAATATCAATGATTTCTTTGCAAGGCGGCGAGCTGACAGAATGCTTAGTGGCATTTCGTTTGTTTTTACGTTATGAGTTCAAATTCCGCTGAGGTCAACTTTGCTTTCATTCTTTTAAGGTTGATAAATAAGTACCAATTGAGCACTGGAGTCGATGTAATCGACTCACCACTCTCCCTAGATTTCTGGCCTTGTGCCAAAATTTGAAACCAATATTAATGATTTCTTACATGGGTAGAAAAGCTCTTATTAGTAAAGGAGGGAAAATGAGATTCCAAAATGGTTATGCACTTATAAAGATTACTCGAGTAATTAGTGAAGAAAACTTGTTGCCCGCTGGGTTTGTTTGAGGGTTTATCTGACATTGTTATTTACGTTTACTCATACATAAAAACATTACATGGACGGAGAAAATTAAATTTATATTGTCCTATTTTCCCCCCAAAGGACATTAGCAGTTTCGACCTGGAAATAAATTCATCAGGATCAATGAGGAATCATAGACTACTAGAAACAGCAACCAAATTTCTCTCAAATCACACCTTACTGTCTTGAAAAAGAGATAGAAGAATGTCATCTGTTTTGGCTACTATGAGTAGCAGCTGGTATATTCAATGAGACTAAACAAATGGGAAACAAATTATGATTGTCTGAGTTAATGCACCTAATAGACAAAGTGCATTTTCAGTTGATGTAATACAGTCATCCATATATATATATATATATTGTGTGTGTGTTTAAACATATATATACATATATAATGTATGTATGTATGTATGTATGTATGTATGTATGTATGTATGTATGTATGTATGTATGTATGTATGTATGCATGCACACATGTATGTATGTATGTATGTAGGTATGTATGCATGCACACAAGTATGTATGTATGTATGTATGTATGTAGTATGTATGTATGTATGTATGTATGTATGTACGTATGTATGTATGGCGAGATATACGAAACTTTCGGCAACAGTTGTTCTTCCGCATAGCTTTATATGCTGGTGTCAAACAAAATACTACAACTGATGACAGGCGAGTGTATTGTTTGAGCAGAGCTTATCAACACCATCCAATTAATTGTAGCAATAGAAGAAAGGTTGCGATGACAGTAGCTATTAATAACGACAACCAAACTAGTCTGACGCATTAAAACAAACAAAGGGAAAAAAATCCATTATCTAAGTTATTTCAATACAACAACCGAAATTCTACCTGAAACTGTCTTCTAAAACCTTAGGAATCTAGTATACAAACACACTTTCTTTTTGCGATAAACGTTTGTTTAGTACTGAGTAGAAGAAACTGTACAGCTCTGCAGTCAAAATTGACCTATAGGATGGTCATAAAGTAGGGTGTGAAAGATTTGGCTGCTATTTCTAGCAGGGTGAGTGACAGAATCAAAAGTGCTGAGTTTCATCTCTGAGCGTTTTGTGTTCCATTACTGCTTGTTTTGTTGCTGCCCCCTTATTGTTGCTGTTTAAGCCCAGCTCAATCATGACTGATCAGACGTATGTTCAAAAAGTATTCAAACCAAGGCGTAGCTGTGTGGTAAGATGCTTGCTTCCCAACCACATGGTTCCGGGTTCAGTCCCACTGCGTGGCACCTTGGGCAAGTGTCTTCTACTATAGCCTCGGGCCGACCAAAGCCTTGTGAGGGGATTTGATAGACGGAAACTGAAAGAAGCCCGTCGTATATATGTATATATATATATGTATGTGTGTGTATATGTTTGTGTGTCTGTGTTTGTCCCCCCAGCATTGCTTGACAACCGATGCCGGTGTGTTTATGTCCCCGTTACTTAGCGGTTCGGCAAAAGAGACCGATAGAATAAGTACTGGGCTTACAAAGGAATAAGTCCCAGGGTCGAGTTGCTCTTTTAAAAAGGCGATGCTCCAGCATGGCCGCAGTCAAATGACTGAAACAAGTAAAAGAGTAAAGAGTAAGAGTAAACCAAGGCGTGGTTGTGTGGTAAGAAGCTGGCTTCCCAGCCACATGTCTCCGGGTTCAGTCCCACCGCGTGGCACCTTGGGCAAGCATCTTCTACTATAGCCTCGGGCCGACCAAAGCCTTGTGAGTGGATTTGCTAAATAGAAACTGAAAGAAGCCCGTCGTATATGTGTGTGTGTGTGTGTGTGTGTGTGTGTGTGTCTTTGTGTTTATGTGTGTGTATTTGTGTCTGTGTTTGTCCTTCCTCCATTGCTTGACAATCGATGTTGGTGTATTTACGTCCCCGTCACTTAGCGGTTCGGCAAAGACACCGATAGAATAAGTACCAGGCTTACAAAGAATAAGTCCTGGGGGCGATTTCTTCGACTAAAAGGCCATGCTCCGGCATGGCCACAGTCAAAGGACTGAAACAATTAAAAGAATAAAAGAGTAAACCATCAGAATTCCGGTCTTTTCTCGGGAATTGCATGTCTCTACTATATACTCATGTAGTTGGAAATTAGTTCCAGATCAACTGCGTTTGAGTAGAACTGAGCAGAGGCATTCAAGCCTTGCTCATTCTGCTTCGTTTAGTGATATCCAGATCTACATTATCTAAAGCGTATCCACTTTTTATGGCGGTGAAGTTTGAGCAGAGAGAGAGATTTGGTTACCATTTCTAACAGTCCGCGCGATTCCGTATGTTACATTAGTGAAAAGTTATTTTCCATCCATTATGATTCTATTCACACTTAGAATGCATTATAGGGATTTCAATCGATCCCGATGCAAGACTTTATCGGCTGCGAAGGGATTTAAACTCAGAAATGTAAGAGACGTAACTAAATGCTGCAGAGTATTTTGTCCGATGCTTTAACAATTCTTCCAAACTATTTCCGGAATACAAACTTACAAAGTCATACTTAAAGCATTCAGGGAAGAAACAAAGTAGGGAAGATGAAGTTAGTTGGGACGCGTTTTACAAAAATGCCCAGCAAACACGTTTAGCGCAGAAGCGTAACAAGGGTTTCGGCTTACCCCTTCCTTCAACGCAACATACTTTCGACTAGTACGAATACATGTATATAAAGTGGCCACCCTGAGTGGTTCGCACACCCCGCACACTCCGCGCTACGCCACTAGTTTAGTCGAGGGTTTTGAAAATACTGAAAAAATGTCATGTTTGTAGTATTCTAGTTCTATAGGATCCAACTTGGAGTAAGAATATGTAATGATGGAACACACCAGTAGTCATAGATCAATGTTAGAAATATATGTTTTTAAGTTTAAAATTCTATTTTTTAAGGAGCAATTTTAACAAGTTTTTACCTGGTCTATAAGAAACTTTAGTGTGATTTCAATTAAAATAGAGTACTGCCTTTAGATGATTACTTCGTGGAGAAGCAATGTTTAAGTAGAGACTAGAATATGAGTTATTCGCTTCCCGGCATTGCTGTAACCTTCGAATGATGCCGATCTACAGGCAAGGTGAGCAGGTCCACATTCAATCGGATCGCCAATCAGAGTTAGCCATTTACAGCTGGGTAGTTTACAACAGGGGACTGCAAACCTTTTAGACAATGGACCCCTTCATGGAATCCTTGACCCCCTCAACCGACTTCCAGGCATGTGCAAGAAAATAAATAATAATAATGATAATAATAATAATAATAATAATAATAATAATAATAATAATAATAAAGTAGATGTGCAGTTTCCAAGCATTAATCCACCCCTTGATGTCGACCACTTTGGAGAACCCTGGATTAGAGTAACGTGCAATGGTGCGCCTCGCTCGAGAAGATAACGCATCAGGGATCTGAGACTTGAAGCCACGAGCTTACGAACGTGAGTGCTGTACCCTAACGACTAGACCACGCGCATTCACACACACACACACACACACACACACAGATAGATACAGACAGAAAGACAGACAGACAGACAGGCAGACAGATAGGTAGAGACAGACAAGACGAATGCTATGACTGGGCCTAAACGATGTATCTAGCTCACACACTTCGAATTACTACGTAGCATCACCCATCCAACCATTGTCCGCACAAGTGGTTCTCAACTGAGGTCCATATGACCCAGGGGTGGGGGTCTATATAAGATTCTTAGGGGTTCACGAAACCAAATTAGAAAACTGGGGATCCTCAGAAGTATATCAAGGATCCATGAAAGAAATCTTTGCTTTATATGTATTTATAGCAAGAAACAGCTCACCCAAACGTTCTCCATAGCTCAGCCTACAAAAGTTAATGTGTGAGAAGCAAAAAAGGAAGTTTGAAAGAAGTTTCTACAAAATCAGTTTTTAAACTTCAAGTAGTGATGAGGGTCCACCAGAGTAAAATAGTAAAGAAAGGGGTCCATAGCTAAAAGGGAAAAAAAAGCAATTGAGAACCATTACCATATACGGATGCAACACACACACACACACGCGCACACGCACACGCACAGACGCACCAACTATTCTCGAAAGAAAGATAAATTCAATCCTGTTTGTTTTTAGTGTCTTGTACGGTACCAAATAACCCTAATTTTTGTCGACCTCTGTTTAGTATCTATTTCTTTATTACCCACAAGGGGCTAAACATAGATGGGACAAACAAGAACAGACATAGGTATTAAGTCGATTCCATCGACCCCAGTGCGTAACTGGTACTTAATTTATCGACCCCGAGAGGATGAAAGGCAAAGTCGACCTCGGCGGAATTTGAACTCAGAACGTAGCGGCAGATGAAATACGGCTACGCATTTCGCCCGACGTGCTAACGGTTCTGCCAGCTCGCCGCCACCTCTGTTCAGTATCGCTTGCGAAGAAAACGTGGCTTAACATTCTACCAGGTAGCTCTGAAAAAAAAAAAAAGAACCGACTGATCTCGGGAACTCTCAATACTTGAAACCGCGTCAAGTGTTTTGTTGTTCAACTGCTAACACCAAGCAAACTATACTATGTAAATGAGACAACATGGAAGTCTGTGTTTACGTTTCGTATGCGCAACCTTTTTCGGAAAGTGGGCCAGATGAGACTTAATATACTTCTGTGGATCCCCAATTTACTATTTTGGTTTCGTGGACCCCTAAGAATCTTATATAGAGCCCCACCCCTGGGCCATATGGACCTCAGTTGTGTGATGCTACGTAGTAATTCGAAGTGTGTGAGCTAGATACATCGTTTAGGCCCAGACAGTCATAACAGCTCATCCTCTGGCGGGCCACAAGTTGCCTATGCGGTTGCTTGGCCTACAAATCACACACTACTATCTATACTCTTTTACTTGTTTCAACCATGCGGCTGTGGTCATGCTGGAGCACCTCTGTGGAAAACGTAAGGTCTCACCGAGATTTATATAAAGAATGAATTAATATAACTAAAACAGGCGCAGAGATGGCAATGTGGTAAGAAACTTGCTTCCCAACCACATGGCTCGGGGTTCACTCCCACTGCGTGACATCTTGGGCAAGTGTCTTCTACTATAGCCTCAGGCCGAACAAAGCC
>NW_021834070.1:25000-27053 GCF_006345805.1 Octopus sinensis | reverse complement strand
TACAAGTAGCCTAAATCGGGTCAAACTTAGCCATTCAATAAATAAAATGGTGATCGATAAAACGATTAACTAAGTATATAGCTCAATACAATTGACTAAGACTTTTGAAAGCAGTTTTCCAACATCGTGAAATTGTGAAGCCGAGAATTTTCAACTGATCAACAGCCTCGTTCTGGAGTGCGCCTTTCGAGTAGAAAACATGGCAGCTACTATTAGTGTGCTTTCCCATATTTCAAGGCGAAATGAAGGAGATTAATAATTACAGATGATGGGCTCGAAGAAGAAATAATTATTATATACTATCTTAGGGTGGATGTATTTTGCGTGTGAACTGGTTCGGGGGAAAATAATGATTATTCCTCACAAGCGATTCGGGGTGAATTTCAAGCATGCCAGTGTATAGAATGTATGTATGTATGTATGTATGTATGTATGTATGTATGTATGTATGTATGTATGTATGTATGTATGTATGTATCTATATATGTATGTATGTATGTATGTATGCACGCATGCATGTATGTATGTATGTATGTATGTATGTATGTATGTATGTATGTATGTATGCATGCATGCATGTATGTATGTATGTATGTAGTATGTATGTATGACTGTATACATGTATGTATGTATATTTATATAAATATGTGTCTATACAGACATACATACACATATATTGATATAGCGCTAGATATAGATATGTAGGTGTAGATAAATGTTTATATATGTGTGTGTGTGTGTGTATAAAGATACATAAATATATACAAATGTATGAGTATATATATATATATATATATATATATATATATATATATGCATTAATACACACACACACACAGATATATATGTATTTATGTTTGTATTAGAACGGGTTAAATACATGTATATGCATGTATATATATAGGTGTAAATATTTGAAGTGTTAATATGTGTCTGTGAGTGCCTTTCCCTGTATGTATGTTGTGTGTGTGTGTGTGTGCACATGTGTGTATCTTAACGTGCAATTAAGGGTTTTCACGGATCATCTCATTCAGCTTCACTGGATATTCAGTAAGTGATTCTAAATTTCTTTTCTTCCAAGCTTCTCTCCCAGCATTTCTCGTTCAACGCATACACGCACGTACTCACGTACAGAAGAACTAACACACGTACGCACACAAAGAAGCATACACAAATATATATAGCATATATATATATTATATATATATATACATATATATAATATAATATACATTACACGTTAAATGTAATTATGCATATAATATAATTATATACATGTATAATCTTCTCACCTACTATATATAGATTTATATACATACAGGCACAGGAGTGGCTGTGTGGTAAGTATCTTGTTTACCACAACCACATGTTTCGGACCGGGTACAGTCCACTGCGTGACACCTTGGGCAAGTGTCACACTACTATAGCTGCCGGACCCAAAGCCTTGTGAGTGGATTTTGCAGGACCTGAAAGAAGCCCGTCCTATATATGTATATATATATATGTATATATATATATATATATCGTATATATATATATATAATATATATATATATATGCGTGTGTATGTTTGTGTGTCTGGTGTTTGTCCCCAAAACATGGCTTGACAACCGATGCTGGTGTGTTTATGTCCCCGTTACCTAGCGGTTCGGCATAAGAGACCGATAGAATAAGTACTGGGCTTACAAAAGGATAAGTCCTGGGGTCGAGTTGCTCGATTAAAGGCGGTGCTCCAGCATGGCCGCAGTCAAATGACTGAAACAAGGAAAGAGTAAATACATAGATATACACATGTTTATATGTATATAGATGGTCTGATCGATAAGTATCCGGACTGTTGCCATAGTAATGAAGTTAAAGCATAGGGAATGCGAAGTGAAGCTTTTTGGCATAGAGGGATCTTAAACTTTGCTATGATTGAGCCTGAGTATTAACGTTCTAGCTCACTACCACTGTTTACAGCAATGCTTGGAAGGAAGGTGTGTAGCATGTGCTCGTCGCATTGGCCACGAGAGAGAAAGTTGAGCAGAGAATCAGAATCAAATTTTCCCAA
>NW_021834070.1:20000-22500 GCF_006345805.1 Octopus sinensis | reverse complement strand
GAAGTATTCTACACTGTCAATTGTCTTCTGGAATAATAAAGAAAAACTGTTGACGATATATCAGAGTTTCCTTTGCTGCATTATAGGTTCCGTGCCACTCGATGCGCAGGGCCCTATGACATTTATTTATTGGCAACATCCATAGTGTATATGGATTAGAATTGAAGCCCTCGAGCTGTGTTGCACCATGATGTAAGGTGGCAATGCCGTTTATTCGATCGAAGCAGCATTACATTAAATTCGCGGTGTATGTGTCATATTGAATGTATGCAACGTACCCCGACTGCCACTTGCTTAACTTCGAGCTCCTATATATAGGAAACAACAAATAAAACATTCAGTAGTATTACGGAAGCTTGAGGGAGCCAAGCCTCAAGAAAAGCGAAACGTATTTGTTGTTCAAGTGATTCTCTGTTGCGCTGATGCACGTTCTGCGCCGATATATTGTGTTTTGAGCACAAGCTGATGAAGAGATTTTTTATCTAAAACAGGAGTGGCTGTGTGGTAAGTAGCTTGCTTACCAACCACAAGGTTCCGAGTTCATTCCCACTACGTGGCACCTTGGGCAAGTGTCTTCTAATATAGCCTCGGGCCGACAAAAGCCTTGTGAGTGGATTTGGTAGACGGAAACTGAAAAGAAGCCCATCGTAATATGTATATAGATGTATATGTGTATGTATATGTTTGTGTGTCTGTGTTTGCCTGCCCCCAACATCGCTTGACAACCGATGGTGGTGTGTTTACGTCCCCGTAACTTAGCGGTTCGGCAAAAGAAACCGATAGAATAAGTACTGGGCTTACAAAGAATAAGTCCTGGGGTCGATTTGCTCGACTAAAGGCGGTGCTCCAGCATGACCGAAGTCAAAATGACTGAAACAAGTAAAAGAGTAAATGAGTAATTGTACAGCGTCTTGTCTTCTAACGGTGTGAATACGTTTAGTATGATACACAGGAGGCGATTTTAATTAAATGTTGTTTCAATTGCACACACTGAGTTTTTCTACAACTCAACAAGTTTCTGCCATATCAGTGAATGTCTTATTTATATTTTCTATAATTTAGTTTCAGTAGGTGTTAGTCGGATACATACTGCGTTGACAAACATCATTAGAAAGCTAGAACCTGTGAAACTGTCTGCCATAAATTCCTTTATAAACTAGAGTGAGACGAACATCGTCGCTTTCGCTGCATATATATGTACATACACACATACATACGTACATATATATATATATATTGTGTGTGTGTATGTACGTATGTATGTATATATAGTTTACTGTTCTGGTATAGGTAGTCAACAAAAAAGTGATCAATCAAGCTCGCAGTCCTTCAATTACTATCGACATCCAATGTAACTAACCACTACATAAAAATATAAATATTCCACGACAACCAGCAATAGCACCAACTGTAAGAGCTACCATATGATATTTTACGAATAAAAGAACGAGAAAATTAAATAACATACAGCAAAGTAAAGAAAATTTAATAAAGAATATGTAAAAAACAAAAGCTGCAGCCATTACTTGTATGACTTGGTAACTCGTCATGCTTTCGTTAATTGTTTTAGGTGCCTGCTTAATTGCGTGCAGATCTAAATAGTGTTTTCGTTTCTTTCAACAGTGACCCAGCAGAACATCGAGGACGTATGTGTGTGTGTGAGTGCGTGTGAGTGGGTGTGTGTGCCTCTGGTGTGTGTGTGTGTGTGTGTGAAAGGGACAGGTGAACAAACATATTGAGTTAGAGTGCAAGAGAGTTATGAATGGACAAAGATAAGACAGGAAGATAGAGAGACAGGCACACACCTTGAATGATTGAAAGGGAGAGAGAGACAGAGTGAGAGACACACCAAGAAACACAGAGTCAGGTCGAGGACACAGACATACACACATAAAGGTGGGGGGGGGAGACAAATGAAAAGAGAGAGAGAGAAGCAGACAGATAAAGGAAGAGATGGAGTCAGACAAATAGAGAGAGACAGACAAGGTGAAAGAGAGAGGCAGAGGTAGCGAGAAAGAGAAAGTGAGAGAAAAAAAAGGCAGATGCACCGGCACTTGGCTGGTCCCTATTAACAGCTGACAGGCAGGAGCAACGTAAACTGCAGCAAATAAAGCTCATGGTTCAAGAACACAACAAACTGGCAGATCTGGAATCGAACCAATGTCCAAAGAGTTCTTAGTCCAACACCTTAACCACTAGGCCACATATCTTCAAAAAAAAAAAGAGCAATAAAATAAAAATGTAAAATACAAGAACAGAAAAATCTATAAACAATTAAAGAATAAAATAAAAATGAAATCTTCATTAAATCCCAAGTTATCTTGAAAAGCTTCCGACAGCCGGTTGTCAATTGTTAGAGCGAAGCGAACAATTGTGTTTTCTATTGGTGATATCGGATTTTTCGGTAATCTAGCAAAGATACGGGCGATGCATGCTCGTGTATATGTTTTAAATTTCACCACAATAAAATAGAATGAAAAAAACAATTAATATAATAAAT